>NC_090744.1:10219042-10224042 GCF_036898095.1 Palaemon carinicauda | reverse complement strand
TAATGCTGACTCCCCTACTGCTGCTACCTCCGCGGTCATCTAAGGCCCCGGAGGAAGCAGCAGGGCCTACTGGAACTGCGTCACAATCGCTCGCCATTCATTCCTATTTCTAGCACGCTCTCTTGCCTCTCTCACATCTATCCTCCTATCACCCAGAGCTTTCTTCACACCATCCATCCACCCAAACCTTGGCCTTCCTCTTGTACTTCTCCCATCAACTCTTGCATTCATCACCTTCTTTAGCAGACAACCATTTTCCATTCTCTCAACATGGCCAAACCACCTCAACACATTCATATCCACTCTAGCCGCTAACTCATTTCTTACACCCGTTCTCTCCCTCACCACTTCGTTCCTAACCCTATCTACTCGAGATACACCAGCCATACTCCTCAGACACTTCATCTCAAACACATTCAATTTCTGTCTCTCCATCACTTTCATTCCCCACGACTCCGATCCATACATCACAGTTGGTACAATCACTTTCTCATATAGAACTCTCTTTACATTCATGCCCAACCCTCTATTTTTTACTACTCCATTAACTGCCCCCAACACTTTGCAACCTTCATTCACTCTCTGACGTACATCTGCTTCCACTCCACCATTTGCTGCAACAACAGACCCCAAGTACTTAAACTGATCCACCTCCTCAAGTAACTCTCCATTCAACATGACATTCAACCTTGCACCACCTTCCCTTCTCGTACATCTCATAACCTTACTCTTACCCACATTAACTCTCAACTTCCTTCTCTCACACACCCTTCCAAATTCTGTCACTAGTCGGTCAAGCTTCTCTTCTGTGTCTGCTACCAGTACAGTATCATCCGCAAACAACAACTGATTTACCTCCCATTCATGGTCATTCTCGCCTACCAGTTTTAATCCTCGTCCAAGCACTCGAGCATTCACCTCTCTCACCACTCCATCAACATACAAGTTAAACAACCACGGCGACATCACACATCCCTGTCTCAGCCCCACTCTCACCGGAAACCAATCACTCACTTCATTTCCTATTCTAACACATGCTTTACTACCTTTGTATAAACTTTTCACTGCTTGCAACAACCTTCCACCAACTCCATATAACCTCATCACATCCCACATTGCTTCCCTATCAACTCTATCATATGCTTTCTCCAGATCCATAAATGCAACATACACCTCCTTACCTTTTGCTAAATATTTCTCGCATATCTGCCTAACTGTAAAAATCTGATTCATACAACCCCTACCTCTTCTAAAACCACCCTGTACTTCCAAGATTGCATTCTCTGTTTTATCCTTAATCCTATTAATCAGTACTCTACCATACACTTTTCCAACTACACTCAACAAACTAATACCTCTTGAATTACAACACTCATGCACATCTCCCTTACCCTTATATAGTGGTACAATACATGCACAAACCCAATCTACTGGTACCATTGACAACACAAAACACATATTAAACAATCTCACCAACCATTCAAGTACAGTCACACCCCCTTCCTTCAACATCTCAGCTTTCACACCGTCCATACCAGATGCTTTTCCTACTCTCGTTTCATCTAGTGCTCTCCTCACATATATATATATATATGTATATGTATATATATACATATATATATATATATATATATATATATATATATATATATATATATATATATATATATATATATATATATATATATATATGCAACTGTGTTGATGTGTCAGAGTAAGAGAAAGGTAAATACCAGAATTTTTTTTTATTAAAAATAAGATTTGCACAATTTATCACCACAAAGATTTATTTTTCTTTTGATAACTGTGAGTTTTAATTTCTTTATAAGATACTTTTGTATTAAAAAGAAAAAAAAAAGAAAAATCATTACATTGGATATGTTTCGTAATTTTATAAACTTATGATATTTTAATGCTGTTCTGTTATTAAGGCTAGCTTTTATTTTCATTTGGCATGAAGAAGGAAATTAAATACTACGTGACATGGCCTCATTTTCCAACTTGATACTTATTTTCTAGCAAATGTTTATAGCTAACGTGACCCATTGACATTTGCTGGCTAAACTCAAAACAATGATTAATCTTTATTTGTTTACCAGTTGCTAAAAGCCATGGAGTCACAAAGCTATACTCAAGGCTAGTGGTATGATTGATTAATCTGCACGCAACAGATTAAAACCTAATTTAAAATGTAACTATAACCATTGTCTATATATTATTATTATTATTACTTGCTAAGCTACAACCGTAGCTGGAAAAGCAGGATGCTATAAGCCCAGGGCTCCAACAGGGAAAAGGGCTCAGTGAGGAAGGGAAAAGAGGAAAATAAAACATTTTATGGTGAGTAACATAATTAAAATGAATATATCCTATATAAACTATAAAACTTTAACGAAACGAAAGGAAGAGAAATAAGATAGAAGAGTGTGCTCGAGTGTACCCTCAAGCAAGAGAACTCTAACCTAAAACAATGGAAGACCATGGTACAGAGGTTATGGCACTACCCAAGACTAGAGAACAGTGGTTTGATTTTAGAGTGTCCTCCTAGAAGAGCTGCTTACCATAGCTAAAGAGTCTCTTCTATCCTTACCAAGAAGAAAGTGGCCCCTGAACAATTACGGTGTAGTAACCCCTTGAGTGAAGAAGAAATGTTTGGTAATCTGTGTTATCAGGTGAATGAGGACAGAGAAGAATATGTAAAGAATAGGCCAGACTATTCAGTATGTGTGTAGGCAAAGGGAAAATGAACCGTAACGAGAGAGAAGGATCCCATGTAGTACTGTCTGGCCAGTCAAAGGACCTCATAACTCTCTCGCGGTAGTAGGGTGGCTGGTGCCCTGGCCAACCTACTACCTATGAAGTTGATAGATCATAATCATATGGGACAATAAGAATCAATTATTGTTTTTAGCCTGCAAGATCCTATTCCATAATTCTGTACAAGACTTCACTGAAAGTTCCTTCTGCTCCCACGTAACCAGTTCTCTTGGTCTCTTCCAACATATTGTTCAAATACTTCATCTTTAACTGACGAAAAAACAATATTGATGAACCAATCTATGGTAGTTCGGAAAAAATCGATATTATTTTTATTATTATTATTATTATTATTATTATTATTATTATTTTTATTATTATTGTTGTTGTTACTATTATTTATCTTCTTCTTCTTCTTCTTCTTCTTCTTCTTCTTCTTCTTCTTCTTCTTTTTCTTTTTCTTTTTATTATTATTGTTATTATTATTATTATTATTATTATTATTATTATTATTATTATTATTATTACTATTATTAGCTGAGTCAAAACACTAGTTGGAAAAACAACATGCTATAATCTTAAGGGCTCCAACAGGAAAAAAAATAGCCCAGTGAAGAAAGAAAATAAGAAAACAGATAGAATAGGGTGCCTAAGTGTACCCTCAAGCAAGATAACTGTGTTGATCACCAATTATACAATTTAGAGATTTTTTAGGGTTTTCATTATTAATTTGTCTTCAGGGAAGGTTTGAAATTACCTTGCTACAATTGAGTCAAACTTATTATCCATGGTATGACTTTGAACTTTTTATTGGTTTTAATTGGTGGAATGATATTAAGCTTTTCGATAAAGCTTTTGATAAATTTGTTAGTAAATTTCTTGGTAGACTTAAAGGTTTAATTTTTGCATGATCAATGTTTGTGATCAGGTGAATCTAATAGAAATAGCTTTAATTTCTATATGTGGAACATAGATAGCTTGATTAAGGAGATACCAATCAGTGTAATATAATCGTATAAATATTTCTAATCAAATAAAGTAAACATATCTATTATAAATAATCGAGAAGTTAAAGAAATACATTCCTTTTCCCAGACAGCAATTCTGTGGTGGCCAATGTGGTAACGTCCCTGACTGATGAACGCCAGACTGGGGTTCGAGTCCCACTCAAAATAGTTAGTTCATTCGGTCGCTGCAATCTTACAATCCTTGTGAGCTATGGATGGGGGAATGGGGGAGCATATAGGTCTATCAGCCGAGTCATCAGTAGCCATTGCCTGAGCCTCCATAGTCCCAGCTTGTATGAGCATATGGTAAGATCATATGGTATATATGGTCAGTCTCTATGGCATTGCCCTCCATCAGTTAACGTGTGTATAGCCTCTACACTCAATACACGCAATCATTATACTTAAACCATTTGCTAAATAGGGCAATGTCACTGTCCCTTGCCTCTGCTATTCACAAGTGGCCTTTAAACCCTTATACCTTTGAATTCAGAAAGACCTTGTACGAATGTTGCTCTAAAACAATTGAAAATAAACATAGGCTTTTCGTTATGTAAGCAAACTCGAATTTGCAGAACGCACTTTCAGATAAAGTTTATGAATTTTAAACCGTTGTGCCAAATTTATCACCAAGACAATTACTATGGCAAACATCCCACTGTTATTCTCTTAGCATAGTAAGCAGGCAAAACTGAATAAGGAATTCTCCACAAACTAGTTTCACTTTTGAATTTAGTTGGGTGATTTCCCCAAGAGAAAGACAATATGTGACTCGAAACTTCAGCTCAAAACTTCAGCTGAAGTCTAGGAGGAAAAAGTGGAGAATAAATAAACCAGAGGAACTTCAATTCATGGAGAGAATTATTAACATCGAAAAAAAGGCAGACTAACTTCAGGAACTCGTAAATCCCTGGCCTCGCTTCGCAGCAAGATATTAGAATGGACACCAAATTTATTTTAGAACAATTTTAATGTTTTGCTGCTATAGATAAGGTTAATGGATTAGCCATTATCACTTCAAGGAATAGACAAGTTTTAAAATGAATCTTGGTTACTATAATTGTGTAGTAGTCTTCCTTAGGGCGAAAAAATATTGGTCTTAAGATATAGAAAACGGCTATTAATAATTGATCATACTTATATAATTTTATCTCCATATAAATATTGTACTTACAGATTATTCCTTTCCTTTTATTGTTCTATTTTCGCCCAAAATCTGAAAACAAAATGCATATT
>NC_090744.1:10211542-10214042 GCF_036898095.1 Palaemon carinicauda | reverse complement strand
ATAATATTGATAATAATAATGATAATAATAATAATAACTAAGCCGTTACATTAAAACTTCCCAAAGGCCAAAATGAATGCTTATATTTTCCTAATATGCTTCACTGCTTATTCATTTTTAGTCCTTAACGTGTCTCCCACGTAATAGATAGTATAATGAGCATCCTTTTGTAGGTTTGTTAAGACTTATTAAAACACTGTAATCCCAGAGAGTATTATTAGCTACGTAACATAATCAGACAAAAGTAATTATTGAGACACTTGATTGAAAATATGATCATGAAAGTAGGTAAAAATAATCTTAATGAGTTCACATCAACGTCAGTCACAATCAACATAGATCAAAAGTGTGTCTGCTTCTATAATTATAGTGAATCTCAATATGTCAGAGGCCAACGACAGCCATATTGCATCGATTGTTTGGTACTCTTGACAGTGTGGTGTTTGTTGACCTAATGTCTCACTTTTAGACCTCAAGATATAGATATTATTTTGAGGCTCGTGGTGAAGATGGAAGGTTCATCCTTGCCAAGATTCTTGGGCAAGATGTGTTGTACTATGCTATCACCTCAAGATATAGATATTATTTTGAGGCTCGAGGTGAAGATGGCAGGTTCAGCCTTGCCTAGATTCTTGGGCAAGATGTGTTGCAATATGCTAGCACCTCAGATATAGATATTATTTTGAGGCTCGAAGTTAAGATGGCAGGTTCATCCTTGCCAAGATTCTTGGGCAAGATGTGTTGTAATATGCTAGCACCTCAAGATATAGATATTATTTTGAGGCTCAAGGTGAAGATGGCAGGTTCATCCTTGCCAAGATTCTTGGGCAAGATGTGTTGTACTATGCTAGCATCTCAAGATATAGATATTATTTTGAGGCTCGAGGTGAAGATGGCAGGTTCATCCTTGCCTATATTCTTAGGAAAGATGTGTTGCAATATGCTAGCACCTCAAGATATAGATATTATTTTGAGGCTTGGGGTGAAGATGGCAGGTTCCCCCTTGCCAAGATTCTTGTGCAAGATGTGTTGTACTATGCTATCACCTCAAGATATAGATATTATTTTGAGGCTCGAGGTGAAGATGGCAGGTTCATCCTTGCCAAGATTCTTGGGCAAGATGTGTTGCAATATGCTAGCACCTCAAGATATAGATATTATTTTGAGGCTCGAGGTGAAGATGGCAGGTTCATCCTTGCCTATATTCTTAGGAAAGATGTGTTGTACTATGCTATCACCTCCAGATATAGATATTATTTTGAGGCTCGAGGTGAAGATGGCAGGTTCATCCTTGCCAAGATTCTTGGGCAAGATGTGTTGCAATATGCTATCACCTCAAGATATAGATATTATTTTGAGGCTCGAGGTGAAGATGGCAGGTTCATCCTTGCCAAGATTCTTGGACAAGATGTGTTGCAATATCCTAGCACCTCAAGATATAGATATTATTTTGAGGGTCGAGGTGAGGATGGCAGGTTCATCCTTGCCTATATTCTTAGGAAAGATGTGTTGTACTATGCTATCACCTCAAGATATAGATATTATTTTGAGGCCCGAGGTGAAGATGGCAGGTTCATCCTTGCCAAGATTCTTGGGCAAGATGTGTTGCAATATGCTAGCACCTCAAGATATAGATATTATTTTGAGGCTCGAGGTGAAGATGGCAGGTTCATCCTTGCCTATATTCTTAGGAAAGATGTGTTGTACTATGCTAGCATCTCAAGATATAGATATTATTTTGAGGCTCGAGGTGAAGATGGCAGGTTCATCCTTGCCAAGATTCTTGGGCAAGATGTGTTGCAATATGCTAGCACCTCAAGATATAGATATTATTTTGAGGCTCGAGGTGAAGATGGCAGGTTCATCCTTGCCTATATTCTTAGGAAAGATGTGTTGCAATATGCTAGCACCTCAAGATATAGATATTATTTTGAGGCTCGAGGTGAAGATGGCAGGTTCCCCCTTGCCAAGATTCTTGTGCAAGATGTGTTGTACTATGCTATCACCTCAAGATATAGATATTATTTTGAGGCTCGAGGTGAAGATGGCAGGTTCATCCTTGCCAAGATTCTTGGGCAAGATGTGTTGCAATATGCTAGCACCTCAAGATATAGATATTATTTTTAGGGTCGAGGTGAAGATGGCAGGTTCCCCCTTGCCAAGATTCTTGTGCAAGATGTGTTGTACTATGCTATCACCTCAAGATATAGATATTATTTTGAGGCTCGAGGTGAAGATGGCAGGTTCATCCTTGCCAAGATTTCTTGGGCAAGATGTGTTGTACTATGCTGGAACCTCAAGATATAGATATTATTTTGAGGCTCGAGGTGAAGATGGCAGGTTCATCCTTGCCAAGATTCTTGGGCAAGATGTGTTGCAATATGCTAGCACCTCAAGATATTAGATATTATTTTGAGGCTCGAGGCGAAGATGGTAGGTTTCTTCCTTGCCCAGATTCTTGGGCAAGATGTGTTGTACAATGCTAGGAGTATTTTTTACA
>NC_090744.1:10204042-10206542 GCF_036898095.1 Palaemon carinicauda | reverse complement strand
CTGCTATGTCTCTTTCTGCTATCACTTTCTCTATCTTCTTTCTCTCCCACCCCCTCTCACTGCCAATGATCTCTCTCTCTCTCTCTCTCTCTCTCTCTCTCTCTCTCTCTCTCTCTCCTTTTATCTTGCCATCCTTGAGCTCTGCTATGTCTCTTTCTGCTATCACTTTCTCTATCTTTTTTTTCTCTCCCACCTCTCACTACCAATGATCTCTCTCTCTCTCTCCTCTCTCTCTCTCTCTCTCTCTCCCTCTCTCTCTCCTGCCAACCTTGACCTCTGCTAAGTCTCTTTCTGCTATCACTTTCTCTATCTTTTTCTTTCTCTCCCCACCTCTCACTACCAACGATCTCTCTCTCTCTCTCTCTCTCTCTCTCTCTCTCTCTCTCTCCTTTTATCCTGCCATCCTTGAGCTCTGCTATGTCTCTTTCTGCTATCACTTTCTCTATATTTTTCTTTCTCTCCCTCTTCTTACCACCAATGATCTCTCTCTCTCTCTCTCTCTCTCTCTCTCTCTCTCTCATCCATAGAAGAGGGCGTTTTAGGCCAAGTCCGGTTGATGTTGGAAAGGTGGTTCAGGTGGTTAATAGTTTAAAGAACACAAATTCTCATGGTCCTGATAACATTACAAGTCGATTTTTAAAAGATTCAATGTCAGTCATAGGCCTTTATCTTACTGTAATTATAAACACTTCAATCGTAACAGGCAAGGTCCCAATTGAATGGAAATATAGTATAGTAAATCCGCTTTATAAGGAAGGTGACGTTGATGATCCCAGTAATTTTAGACCAATATCTTTGTTATCTATTATGTCAAAAGTATTGGAGAAAATTGTGAGCGACCAACTATACGACTACTTGGAGTCAGAGACATTATTATCTATCACTCAGCATGGTTTCAGAAAACATTTATCTACAGAAACTGCTCTAACAATAATATGTGAACAGATTCACGAAAATATTGATAATAGTAAAATATCCTTGCTTACCTTGTGTGATCTGTCAAAAGCTTTTGATTCTGTGTCCCATAAACTACTTTTAAAAAAGATGATTGATTTAGGTATCGATGATTTTTGGTTTAGAGATTATCTGACAGGTCGGACTCAATCAGTAAAAATAGATAACCACATCTCAAGCAGACATAAAGTGGAATATGGAGTACCACAAGGCTCGATTCTTGGACCAATTCTATTTAATATTTACGTAAATGACCTTGTTGGTATAAATGACTCTGACATGTTAGTCCAATATGCTGATGATGCGCAATTCTTCACTCCGGTATGATCGATACGTAGCAGAAATTGTCAATCGAGCTGAAAGAAATTTAATAAAAGTAAACAAATATTTTTCTGAAAATGGCTTAAAAATGAATGCCAATAAAAACTCAATTTTTGTTTATAGGATCTCGTCAATATATTAACCGACTGCCGAACAATATTTCAATTAAAGTAAATAACGACAACATCAAACCAAGTGAAAGCGTAAAAAATCTTGGTGTATTATTGATAGAATCTTTACTTTTGATAATCATGTAGAAAAGATATATAGCAGAGCTAAGGGAGTGCTGTATTTCCTAAATAGAAATAAAGGTCATTTTGATGAGGCGAGCAGAAAATTAGTTGTTGAAGCATTAGCAATAAGCATAGTATCCTATTGCTCCACGATATGGAATGGATGTTCAAATTTAAACTCTCAAAAAAATACAGAAGATTCAAAATTTTGCATCGAAAGTCGCCTCAGGTTATGGGAAAAATATGATCATGCCTCACCGTATATTAGAAAACTGGAATGGTTAAAAATAGAAAATAAAAAAGTTTATGATGTATGTATTTTTATTCATAAAATATTGCATGGACATATACCCCAAAGAATATTAAGATTGGAAACCATCGAGCAGACGAGATCTCGTCAAACTAGGCAGAGCAGCAATCTGATGGTTCCAAGTAGGCGAACAGCAATAGCTGATAGGGCAACTTCAGTCAGGGGACCTAGGTTATGGAACGCACTGCCTGTGGATATTAGGGAATGTGGAAATTTACCTGTTTTTAAAAAGAAATTGAAATCATTCTTATTTGCGAGCCAGCAAGGATTATAATATTCTGGTTGAAGTGTGCAACACATTGGTTACTTTTAAGTGACTAGTTTGCAGTTTGTAATGTATGGATGAAAGGTGATAAACTGAAAATTTAATTTAATTTTATTACTGTATTTTTATTAGCATTGAGGACATTTATTGTCACCATTTTCAGACAAAATGTATTTATATGTGCGTGTGTATTTATCTACTGTATGTATATATTCATTATTGACCGTATGTAAACAAAATTTTACCTTTTTAGACAATACAACGTTCTTGAATTTTTATACATCATGTGTTTTGGACTTGTCTTAGAAACATCCTAATTTACTAAATATAGCTAATTTGTACGTAAATTCTTATTCTTAATGTGGAATTTTAAATAGTTTTATTGCAGACGTAATATATAATTTATGGATTTTAGAT
>NC_090744.1:10194209-10203542 GCF_036898095.1 Palaemon carinicauda | reverse complement strand
ATTTTAATAACGATTTTGTAGTTAATTAAATAGTTTTTAGTCGAAGAGTTTTCTTTAGAATTATCATGATTTTGGGACTGATAATAAGCGATGATTAAAAGTTAAAGAAATGATATGTTGTACACGCATATACAGTATATATATATATATATAATATATATGCATATATACACATATATAAATTATATATATATGCATATATATAAGTATAATATATACATATATATGAATATATTATATATATATATATATTATATTCTATATACTGTATATTTATAAATATATATTTATATATATATATATATATTATATACATATATACATACATATATATATATATATACATATATATATACATACATATATATACATACATACATATATATATATATATATATATATTTATATGTGTGTGTGTGTGTGCGCGTGCAAATGTGTTTTGTTTGTGTATAATCAAATAATATCTTTTCATATCTCTACAATAATTGCACGAACACATCCTATACTCAGAATAAAAACCCGTATTCTATAAGCCAACAGATCTTAATCAGCAATTTCCTATACTCGACATACTCTCCGGCTCTCTTCAATCAAACAATTCGCTGATAATATAACCCCTTAATTAAATCACTTCGAATTTCAAAGCCCAAAACTAAATGAGGTGCATAGAAGATAAACTTTTATTCGTTAAAACTTTTTATTGATGTTGAATTAATTAGGTCAGAATAGCTTAACTGGGTCGTAGCCTAAATAGAAGATGCTGGGATGGAGAACATCACTTCAGAAGGCAGCATTTGATTTAAACGGGTTTATCTGAATGATGGTTAAGTTTGAGAAAAACAGTAGGGTGTGCACTCAAGCTTACGTACATGTAAACTTAACTTTAAAAACACATACTCTTTATGTATGCACACACACACACACACACATATATATATATATATAATATATATGTGTGTGTGTGTGTGTGTGTCGTGCGTGTGTGTGTGTGTATATATGTATATATATGCATGTGTATATATATATATATATGATATATTGTATTTACAAGTATATATACATATTCCTATGATACATATACTCAATACACATATACATATACTTATGATACATGTAATATATACATAAATATATATATATATATATATATATATATATATGTATAAATGTGAGTGTCTATGTGTGTAGAGAGAGACAGATGAATACATTGAATTTTGGGTAGACAGATATGATAGTTTATGTGTGTTCAAGAGTTTCATTATAAACCTGTAACGAGTTTATCTTAGATATGATTTCCAAACTCTCTCTCTCTCTCCTCTCTCTCTCTCTCTCTCTCTCTCTCTACGGATTTGTATACATGGATATTACCATCTGGTGGTTTTCCAAAGCTGAGTATATATATATATATATATATATAGTATATTTATATACGTATATAAATAAATATATATATATATATATATATATATATTTATATGCATACATGTATTTATTGTATAAACATATACTTTATATACATATAATTATGTATCACATAAGTAATTATATATATATATATATATATATATTTATACATACTTATATATATATATAAATATATATATATATATATATATATATATAATCATCTTGATATATATAAACACATACATATTTATACATATGCATATACATGGAAAAATGTTAAACAAGCAAAAAAAAAAAAAGATTCAAATCTCCGAGAAATCTAAAAATCTAGACTATATGAAAATCATGCCACTGGAGTCAGTAGAACTATTATATTTTTATAGTAACGCTATAACATTCAGATCTCCCTGGACAATTCTATCCTTTTCATAATACTAGGCAGGCAGTTAATTCTAATAGCCAGGCCTTCTCCATCATGAGGCACAATACTACACAGTATTCTAGAAGTTTTATTCCAGCTGTTACCAATTGTGGTATGATCTTCCTAATCGGGTAGTTGAATCAGTAGAACTTCAAAGTTCAAAGTTGGAAAAGTGGTTTTATGTTGACCAGGCTGACATGAGTCTTTTTATAGTTTATATATGACATATTTGTTTTTGACGCTGTTAATAGTTTATATAGGACATATCTGTTTTGACGCTGTTACTGTTTTTAGAATGATATATTGTTAATTCATTCTCATCATTTATTTATTTCCTTTCCTCACTAGTCTATTTTTCCTGTTGGAGCCCTTGGGCTTATAGCATATTGCTTTTCAACTAGGGTTATAGCTTGGCTAGTGATAATTAATAATATAATCTAATCCAATTACTCTTAATTTTTCTCATTCTTTTAATCATTCTTATGTTATTTTACATATCCGATTATAGATTTTACCAACCTTCTCATGCAAATATTAATTTTTTTTTATTAATTCATAAGATCCCATTTACATATAAGATATTTCTAAAATGTATAATTTTTCTTTTATTTTTACATAAAATATCAAGCAAATCATATGATTTCCGAATAACTTCACTGGTAATACTTGCTCAACTTCAAGAGTTCAAACTTTCAGCAAATGTTTTTATGTTGAACAGGCTGACATAGTTTATATACAAAATGTCTGTATGAATTTTGTTACTGTTTTTCAAATATCTTTTTTTTTTTCAATTGCTCATTACTTTTTCATATCGTTTATTCATTTCCTTTCCTCACTTTGCTATTTTTTCCTGTTGGAGCCATTGGGCTCATAGCATCTTGCTTTTCCAACTAGGGTTTATAGGTTTGCTAATAATAATCGTAATAATAATAACAATAATAATAATGATAATTATAATAGTAATGATAATAACAATAATAATAATGACAATAATAATAATAATAATAATAATAATAACACTCTAAAGCACCAATATACAACAAAGAGTGCTTTAGAGTGTCATAATAATAATAATAATAATAATAATAATAATAATAATAATAATAATAATGATAATAATAATAACAATAATAATAATAAAAAGTAATAATAATGATAATAATATTAATAATAACAATTTCCATAAACATCTATACATTTTTAATTTTCCTCTCAGCACTACATGAAGGTGAAGTTTCATATATAATTTGCTTTTCCAGAACCTGGAAGCCAAATTACATTTTCTCAAGCAACTGAGAAAGCCCTTTACATGCAAGATATATGAGTAGGATCTCGTAGTTTGCATGAATTACTTTTTCTTCCTATCAATTGCTTCTACTGATCTTAAAGTATTTAATTCTTATTGTTAATTACTTTTCTTGTAATTCATTTATGTCCTTATTTCTTTTCCTCCCTGGACTTATCTTTCGGTTGGAGCCCTTGGCCTTATAGCATCCTGCTTTTTGGTTGTAGCTTAGCAAGTTATAATAATAATAATAATGTAGCTCATATGATATAAATTTATTATATTATATCAAATATTTCTTATAAAAATTTATTGAACATCTGCAGTTAAAGATGCATTTCAGCTGAAAAATAAAACCAAGCTATTCTATAGAATGTTTTTTCACACCAGTATAACTCATATTGGATAAAGATTTGATTTATTATATCACATATATCTTCCAAATCATAATTAAGTTATATTGGGAATGGTACATTTTACTTTAAATAAAATAAAAACCATAGTATTGAATAAAAACCTATATGTTTCCCTATTGGGTGTATACTTTATTATTATTATTATTATTATTATTATTATTATTATTATTATTACCTCTGCCTTTGAAGTTAGAAGGAGGTTATCTTTTACCACCTGTTTGTGTGTGTGTGTGTTTGTGAACAGTTTTCTTGGCCACAATTTTAATCGTAGAGTAATGAATCTGGCAGGGATTAGCTATTATGTAAAAAGCTGAAATGATTAATTTTTAGAAGGTAAAGGTCAAAGGCCAAGGTCATGGTAAAGTAAAATGTCCAATTCACATAATCAGACATAAGTTTGGACATCATTGTCACAGAGAATTCAAACTTGCTTCATATTTGAGTGTATGAAAATCCACGCCAATTAATGCATGTTGAGGTCAAGGTCAAGGTAGAGCAAAAGGTCGAGAGATAAGCTGTCCAGATGGAGGTCTGCGTTTTACTATTATTATTATTATTTGCCAAGCTACAACCCTAGCTGTAAAGCAGAATGCTAAAAGACCAAGAATAAATTTTAGCTGGAATTTTACGAGGGTGAAATTTTCATATCAGCTTTCCTTCAACGTTGATTGTCATCTGGGTTTTGGACGGCAGTTTTGATTGCCTTTAGCGTGGGGTGCATGAAAACACGGTCACTGGGAAGTTAAAGGGAGAGATGAATATGACGAGGAGAAGTTTACAAGTGGGAGCATGAAGTTTTTTTTTATTTAAAATATTATGTACTGTTTAACAAGCTCTTGTTTGAAATAAATTTCCATTTCTTGAATATGATTGTATATTTTTTTTTTTCACCGTTAAATCTACATTGAAGGTTCGGTTGCCTGATGCATCATCTCCAATGCTTTTCTATCAAAGGCATCCTCTCCCACCAAAATTTGCATAAGGTCTTGCTTACCATAAATATTCCATTCTGGAATATGATTTTTTTTTTTTCCACAGTTACATCTACATTAAGTGTCGGTTGCCTAATGCACCCTCTTCAATCCCTTCTATTAAAGGCATCCTCCGCCACCAAAATTTCATAAGCTCTTGCTTACCATATAATATCCATTTGATAAAAATTGTATTATTCTTGATTTTCCCCCATCGTTAAGCTACATTAAGGGGGTCTTTTGCCTGATGCATCTTCTACAATGCCTTCTATTGAAGGCATCATTTTCCACCAAAATTTTACAAGCTCTTGCTTAATATATAAATATTCCTTACTTGAATATGATAATATATCTTTTTGTTTTCACCGTTCCATCTACATTAAAGGGTCGGTCACCTGATGGGCCTTTTCTAATGTCTTCTATCAAAGGCACCCTGTTCCATAAAACCTCTTCTCTCCATATCATCCTTCGTTTTATCTTACCATCTTATCCTCTGCTTCTCTCTCGATCCTATCAGATTTCGCCTAAGTCCTCTTCGCTCCCTCCCCACCAGTCTCTAGGGCATTGTCCTGCTTGCTAGGAAAATGTTACTCTCCCTTACCCTGCTATTTATGAGTGAAAATTAAATCTTTTAAATGTATGTTTAATGATTTCTGAACTGAAGTGAAAATGTATATCAAGTTATTTTTAGACTGATTGGTTGCAAAGGCCTTATCCATCATGAGGCATAATACTACACAGTATTCTAGAAGTTATATTCCAGCTGTTCCCAAGTTGTGGAATGATCTTCCTAATTGGGTAGTTGAATCAGTAGATCTTCAAAAGTTTAAAGTTAGAGCCAATGCTTTTATGTTGACCAGGCTGACATGAGCCTTTTCATAGTTTATATATGACATATCTGTTTTTGACGTTGTTAATAGTTCATATAAGACATATCTGTTTTAACGCTGTTACTGTTTTTAGAATGGTATATTGTTAATTTATTCTGGTCATTTATTTATTTCCTTATTTCCTTTCCTCACTGGTCTATTTTTCCCTATTGGAGCCCTTGGACTTATAGCATCTTGCTTTTCCAACTAGGGTTGTAGCTTGGCTAGTAATAAATGATAATAATAATAATGATAATATTAATAATATTATTAATAATAATGATAATATTAATAATAATAATAATGATGATCATTTTAAAATCAATAATAATAATAATAATAATAATAATAATAATAATAATAATAATAATAATTAATATAAGTGATATTAGATCTGAATGATGAATGAATTATGTTAATAATACTTCAGCAATCTCTTTACCTTGGAAATTATGCTTCATGATTACAATCTTTATTGGCTGAGCTCATGCATCTCCTGAATTTGAAACTGAATAAAAAATCAGGTAAATGATTTTGGCTTCCCTCTCAAACCCTCTTGCATATGTATTTGTAATAATGAATCTAATTGAAAAGTCCTAGTTTATTAAATGATAATAAATGCAAATTTTCTTAACTTCATATGACTATTTTTTATGTAGATTTCATCGAGAGAAATCTGAAGCTCAAAAGATTTAAAATTTCTGGTTTTCAAAAATATATATTTACTATTTTTGAGAAGTAATTGTATCTATGACTCTAATTGAAAACTCCCAGTTTGTTAAAAGGTAATGAAGGCAAATTCTATTAACATGATAATGCTTTTATTATCTGGATTTCTTCGAGAGGAATCTCAAATACATATGACTAAAAATATTCAGGATTTCGAAAATTGACCGGTTTGAAATTCTCAAAATAATCATGCAATATATCAAAATGAAAGTATGTCAGGGCAGAGAGCAGAGATGATAAAATGTGTATTAATTGTTTCATATATTTTTATTTCAATATCGAATTTTATAGACAAATTATTTATCGTTGTCTCTTCATCATATTTCTTTGCATGGTATATAACATACACTAATTTTTTACCTTCTCAAATTACTTATCAAAATATACCTTTCCTGAAGTACCCATATTTTTTTCCTTTCAAAATACCTATCAGAAATATATTCTTTATCACATAGACTTATTTTTACCTTCTCAAAACATCGATTAAAAGTATATATTTCACCACATGCACTACCTTTTTTCCTTCTTGAAATACTTATCAAAATATGTATTACATTAGTTTATCCAGATTTTTTCTGCCTTTCAAAATACTTATCAGAAATATATTTCTTATCACATAGACTTATTTCTACCTTCTCAAAACATCGATTGAAAGTATATATTTCACCACATGCAATAATTTTTTCCTTCTTGAAATACTTATTGAAATATACATTTCATAAATTGCAGAGATTTTTTTTCTTTTAAAAATACATATAAGAAGTATATTTTTTATCACATAGACACAGTTTTACTTTCTTAAAACATATATTAATATATATATATATATATATATATATGTATATACGTATATATATATATATATATATTACATATATATATATATATATATATTTATATATACATATATAATGTATATATATAAATATGTATATACGTATGTATATATATATATATATACATACATATATATATTATATATTTATATACTATATATATATATCATATATATATATATTATATTATAATACATATATATGTATATATAATAAATATGTATATAACGTTATGTATATATATAGGCTACATTTATATATATATATATATATATATACATATATATATATATATATATATATATATTTATATATATAGTATATATATATATATAAGAAAGTCGGCTGCCTTTTGAGTTGATTGGTTTCCGAGGGCTCTTGTGAATCCTAGTGGTCTTTTGGCATGTATGAAAGGACTCATATACAAACCATATGAATGAAAGATGAAGAGACAGACTGGTTTGACTGACTTGCTGAATGAATGAAGGGCTAGACAGACTGGGATAGTTTTGTGAAGGGTTAGTTGATGAATGAGTGATGTTGATAGGATACATTTTTTTTGTTATTTTATATTATGATTGAAAATAAATTAAATTTTTATGTATGATTGAAAGTAGATGGTGATTTGCATAAATAGGAAATCAAATCAAAGTGATATTGAAATTAAGAATATACATAAATAAACACACACACACACACACACACATATATATAGCTATAATATATTATATATATAAATCTATATGTATGTATTTATTCATATATAACTATGTATATATATACACAAACATATATATATATTATATATATATATGTCTTATTTATAACTGTAATCGAACAGTTATAACATGTTTTTTCAAAAAGGCCCATAAAAGAAACACAGGAAATATGAATAAATCACACTATATTTCGGTCAATAAACATCGACCCTCTTCAGGATGTAAAGTACAAGTGAGGCTTACAGTGGAGAGTGACGGTTTATATATGAAAGGCAAAAGGGTGTGTTCAATTGTTCTATAGTTGTTATAATTGCTGGAAGGATTAGCCAAATTTAATTACATCCAGGTGCGTGTTCTTATTGTTGAGCCGCTTGGAGGAAGTCTTGACCTCTGATGCATGTCTGGTGGCCGGTCTCCGTGGATTATCTTCTTAATGATAGGGTTGAGAAGAGTATTGTCCACTGTGTCAGCTTTCCATGGCCCCCACATAGATTCATTGTGTTTGAATGATTTATGATGGCTGATCCAGGATTTTCCTTCTGTACGGACAGGTACTCTTAAAAAGCAAAGACGACTCACTCCAGTTAATTCTGGTGCCCTAAATCCCTAAGGGTGAATGAAAATCCCCGAGTTTTCATACCCATATCTAACAGATCTTTTGTGTTCGGATAATCTTTGAGATAGCGAACGGCCAGTTTGCCCAACGTACACTTTTTCACAATCCCTGCATGGTACTTTGTAAACGCCGGATTCTATCTCTCTTTTATTTTGATAAACATTAATAAGGGCGCTTCCTATGGTCTTTGGATATGAAAAAACAAAGGGGTTCTCAGTTTTGATATGATTTGTTATATTTTTAATACCTTCTATATATGGGAGTTTTATCTTATTTTAAAATCTCTTTGGTTAGTAACATCATGATCTTTATAATATATCGTGTTGGCTTTGTTGATGGCCCTTTTCTATGACATACGTGGGGTAGAATAGCTGGGCGAGTTGTTTACGGTATGATTTCAAATTCTTTATTTAGGTAGGCTGGGGAACAAATTCTCAAACCTCTAAGAAATAGATTACAAGCTACTCCAATTTTTACAGAAATGTCGTGATAACTAAAGAAATGAATGTAGGAAATAGAGAAAGTTGGTTTTCTATACACAGTAAAATTATACCCCGTCGATTCCCTATAAATTAGTATGTCCAAAAAGCTAATTTTCCATCTTTTTCCCATTCAGTTTTAATTTTATGCTAGGGACTAGGGAATTTAGATTATTGAAAAATATATTGAAATCTCCCCAGCTATCATCCCAATATGTGAAAATGTCATCAACATAGCGTTGCCAAACCATGTTCGTAGGTTTAATTGTTGTTAAAATTTCTGTTTCAAAGTATTCCATGTAGAGGTTAGCTAGAATTGGAGATAACGGGCTGCCCAATACTACAACCAAATTTCTGTTTGTAAAAATTTCCATTGAAAGAGAAAACGTTATTTGACACGCTTAGTTTAATCAACTTAATTGTTTTTTCAATACCGAGGGGGGAAGTTCAACAACTCCTAAACGATGACACTACATATGAAAAGCTAACAAAAGATCCCCGTAACTCTGTTGCTCCGGAGTTTTTCAAATCCGTAAGAAAATCGGAAATAATAAAAAAGACATCGAGGTCTTAGAAAAATTCAAA
>NC_090744.1:10181709-10186709 GCF_036898095.1 Palaemon carinicauda | reverse complement strand
CCCTCCTTCGAGGCGTCTGAGTGAATCGTCACCGACGGGGGAGGTGGCTGAAGAAGAACCGACTTCTTTAGATGTCTGGCTTGGGACCAAGGCCTGAGAAGAGTACTTAGCCGAAGCGGCTGGTCTTCTCAGATCTCTTCACGCGTTTGATGCATAACTTCTCCAAACTCCGATTGCATGCTTTAGCTGTGCTCTTAGCACTGGGTCTGTCACCGAAGCAAACTGGAGAGAGCGCAGTACTCTCTCCTGCTCGTGTCTTGATATCCATTCGGAATCTTGAAGTCTCTTGACAGAACCCGCTATCTCCTTCCTTTTCTTCGCCGGGGTGGAGAAACGGTGTGACAAAAGGTCCCAGTGGATTCCAAGCCACTGGAACTTTTGAGATGGAGAAAGTCGAGACTTTTTCTGTTGATCTTGAAGCCTAGGTACTCTAGGAACTGGATCACTTGACTGGAAGCTTGCAAGCATTCTATCTCGGATGCTGCCCACACCAACCAGTCGTCCAGGTAGGCTACTACCTGAATTCCCTTTAGGCGTAATTGTTTGAGAGCTACGCTCGCAAGCTTCGTAAAAATCCTTGGGGCTATGTTTAGCCCGAATGGCATGGCTCCGAAGGCGTATAGTCTTCGTTGTAGCCTGAACCCTAGGTAGGGGGAGAGTCGATGGCTAATTGGGATGTGCCAATAGGCGTCTGACAAGTCTATAGAGACGGAATATGCCCTCTTGGGCAGTAAGGTCCTTATGTGTTGCAGTGTTAGCATTTTGAATTTGCAATTCACTATGAACTTGTTGAGTGGCGACAAGTCCAGAATGACTCTGAGCTTTTCCGAGTCTTTCTTGGGAACACAAAACAGCCTCCCTTAGAAATTGATGGGCTTCACCCTTCGGATCACCTTTTTTCTCCAACAGTTCTTGAACGTACTCCTCCATAACGGGGGTGGAGTGTTGGAAAAACCGAAGGCACGGGGGTGGAGTGCTGTACCAGCTCCCGCCCAGTCCATTCTTGAGTAGACTGTGGGCTCAGGGATCGAAGGTCCACCGATCCCGAAATTTTAGAAGTCTCCCTCCTACCGGTATCACCTCACTTGGACTGCCGTCCTGAGGTCTTGCCTTCCTGACCACGACCACCCCTGAATCCCCTTCCCCTTGAGGGGCGTCTAGACGAGCCTCTGGCTGCTCCTCTAGGCTTTGCTCGAAAGGAAGTAGACTGCCCTTCGAACGCTGGGGTGAATGCCGTGGACTGTGTCGACACGGCCTGGGGTACCCACTGAAAGGTGGTCGGGGTTTGTGCCACGATCTGGGGCACTGGGGGCAATGGCAATTGCAGTTGCTGTTGCTGTCTAAGAGGCTTGGCTGGCCGAGACGGTAGCCTAGTCCTCATAGTCTTCCTCTTTGGTTGAGGACCCTCATCCGGGGAAGACTTTCTTTTGATAGCCAGGCCCCACTTCTGGAGAAAGTTTGTATTCTCCAAGGCGGCCTTATCAACAACTTCTTTGACCAAGTCGGTAGGGAAAAGGTCTTTTCCCCAAATGTTGGAGGAGATTAGTTTCTTTGGCTCGTGCCTCACCGTAGCCGAGGTAAACACGAACTCCCTACAAGCTCTCCTTGCCTTGACGAAGCCATAAAGGTCCTTAGTCACTGTGGCCAGATGAGGCTTGGCCACTACCATGAACATTTCATGGACCTTGGGGTCACTTGCCATCGTCTCGAGAGTAGTCTGAAGAGACATTGAGGCAGTCAGTCTTTCTTTTGTATCGAACTCACTTCGCAAAAGAAAGTCAGACAGCTTAGGGAGGTCCTTGCCGAACTGACGTCCGGCAATATCAGCCTCCAACTTTCCCACTGAGAACGTAAGATGGACGTCCTTCCAGTCTTTGTGGTCCATAGGCAGGGCCAGCGACAAGGGTTTACACTCCTCTAGGGAGGGGCAAGACTTGCCGGCCTCGATTGCTTTTAGTACAGCCAGAAACCCTTTCTGTAAAAAGGGGAAGGCTCTAGTAGGCGAGGACACAAAGGAAGGGAGCTTCCTATTCAATGCGGCTACCTTTGAGTTAGAGAAGCCCCTCTCTTTCATCGAGGATGAAACTAGAGCTTGAGCCTTAGCATGGTCCATCACTATGACCTCCTTCGGCTCTGTCTCCTCCTTTGAAGCTGGTTCCTTCCTCAGCCGGACATAACAGTCCGGATATGATGCCTTGCTGGGCCAGAATTCCACCCTCCAGGGGAACTGAGCCCAGCTTATCTGAGATGACTATCTTTCCAGTCGTCATCGGCATGTGCTCAGCATACCTCCATGGGTTAGCATCTGAGCACAAGGGAAGGTCTTTCACATTGAGCTTTTTCTGGGGCCCATGTGATTCTGCAAGGCACTGCATTCGCAGTTCCATTGTAGCCGCCTTCTCCTGATTCTCCTTCTGCATTTGTTGGATCATTCCAACAATAGAAGAGAGGGCCTGTCCCAGCTCTACTGGGAGACCGGCCGATGTAGAGGGGCTTGAACTTAATCCTGGGCTTCTGCCAGGAGGTCTTCCTCCTGACACCCATCCACATCAGACATCCTGTCATCTAGCTGGATGTCTTGCATCGCGACCGCGACTTCAGCATCCACCTGGATCTGAACTTAGGGGATCTCCTCTTGAGGCTGGGGAATCACTGCATCAGCTGATGCCTTAGGGAAAGGATACGCCCTCATCTTCTCACTTGGAAGATAAGGGCCAGAAGTGTTCTTTTGGAAGCCCCTTACCCAGGTACGAAGCTTCTTCCTAGCTATTTAAATGTCTCAGTAATCAGGTTAGTGCACACAGTACATACCTGAGGGTCCCAATACCGGAGATCATCCTTGGAGACAGCGTATGCTGCGTGTCTCCTACAAAACTCATGTCCGCAGAGGTTCTTGCTGCTGACATTGCAGAAAGCACTTCCCCACTTCGGAGTGTCCTTCTGTAAAGAGAAGAAATTTCCATGAGTATCAAGTGAACTATGTATCACTGGATATGCATAGTATAACATAACAATTCATAAAGGAAAGACACACACTTGTGTTTCCTTCACAACCCATTGTTGCAGCCTTCCAGATAATAAAATCAAAATGGTTTATCTCTTCTAGAGTAACCAATGCAAGGTTTCCAGAGGAAACAGGTGGAGCTCACACCTAAGCAATGATTTTAAAATCCTGGATAATAGACAGGGAAGAACTCAGCTTCCTATCTGAGGGCAACAGCAAAGGGATGTGCAAGAAAACACAATAGTGTTAGAAGATACAGTGCTGTACCAAAACCCTTACTATAGTTTTCTTCTTACTGTATATGCTATACAGAAGAATACTAGTACAGTATAGGGGGATGTGTGCCGGCCTGCCTTTGCCGGCCGGCACACACCACAACTAGCTTTAAAGTATACTACTTAACAGCTATAGGGCGGCAGCACTCTGGTTCAAATGCCTGTGCCAGTCGGCAGCAACTGCCGGCCGGTAACAGCCTGTGTTGGCCGGCAATGGCTGCCGGCCAGCAACTACACAAGGTAGTACCCAGCTGCCGGCCACACTCTTGGTGACCGGCAGACAAGGGCTGACATAAGCCGGCCAGCAAAGGTACAAGACCGATGCCAGCCGGCAGCAAAAGAACCAGAGGACTACACCTGCCCGGCTGCCGGCCTCATAGGCCAGCAGACGGCCTCATAGGCCGGCAGCCGGGTCAGGTACAGCACTAGAAGAAAAATAGAATGGATGCCGGGATAAGAGTGTACACAACCTCCAAGCCCGGCAACCGAAAGAGTGCATATAAGGAAGGGGAGAAACTAATTCAGGCTTCCTGACCAATGCCGTCTGGCTCTACAGGCAGGCATGGATGAGGGACCAAGAGAGGTCCGGGCAGCACTCGAAAACATAAGATCCTTGCCGGCCAGCAGCATTGCCGGCCGGCAAGGGGCTGAGTCCATTCCACATCCTAACCTATACTAGGTCCAGAAGTAGAACGACGTACAGTACAGTAAGACCCCTGCCGGCCAGCTCTGCCGGCCGGCAAGGGGCTGAGTCAATTCCACATCCTAACCTATACTAGGTCCAGATGTAGAACGACGTACAGTACAGTAATGTCACGGCCATTACGAAGAAAGAGGGGGAAGGGACAAGAGGGTCCTGCCAACCTTGCTTTAGTGACAGATCACCCGCAGCCAAGAAACTTATCTTAGCCTAAGGGAGATCTAAGGGGAAAGGCCAGCAATACTTGCCAGCTTCCTGAGCACCAAAGCAAGGAAGGCGTTGCTACTCCCAAGGGAAGAACTTATCCTCCCCCGAGAACAGCAACAGGACTAGTCTGGTAGATCACAAAAGAAGGAATCATATCCACAGAAACCTTCGGTAGTGACCTAAGGGAGCTAAGCTCCCTTTGTATGTGTTAGGTCAGCGAGGGGGACTCAGCCCCAAGCCAGACAACACAGACTCAGACTAAAAACTCTGTTGTTCTGTCCCTCTTGAACCATAACTACAGGAACAGGAAGGTACAGTAACACCCCAGTATAGTTTTATCGAAAATAAATTCGGAAAAAAACACTTAGGGATAAGCCCAAGGCTTAAACAGAGGGAAAGGGATTGCATACTTTCTCCGAAGAAAAGAAAGCAACCGGGGAGTATGATAAAGTATACTAAGGCTCCATAAGCAACTAGCCTAGGCACCAAGAGAATCGATTACCTAATTCACCGAAACTCACTCGTATACTATCTTGGAAATATTCCACAGTCTAAAATGTATAAAATATAGCCTAAAGCTTCAATAAAATTTTAATTACACTCGGAAAAACCATAATCATGCATGAAGTACTAGGACCAAACGACTAGGCTACATGGCCTAGCGTAGGCCAGAAAGGCGAATACTTCGCCAAATAATACTAAGCACGAAAGGAAATCCTATGTAATGCTGAATAGCTAAAATTTATTAAAGCAAAACAACCAGGAATGTCGCTCTGACTAACTAATTTATACCTAGCGAGCGACAGCGTCCAAG
>NC_090744.1:10174209-10176709 GCF_036898095.1 Palaemon carinicauda | reverse complement strand
GACATCTTGAAAAATGTTGACAGCTGATTGTAGTGCTTAAAATACTGATCACGTGACGCGTAGCTCACGATGGCCGAACCATAATCACCTTCAGTTTAAGAGTAAATGTTTGAACGCTGCATGGCACCCTTGGCCTTGATTTATAATGATTGTATAACGGAGATAGGAATGACTCGATTAAGTTTAGGGCAAAGGATGTCATCGTAAAGATTTTTTCAGCGTCGTTAATGGAAATGGTGGTTTAAAAGAAGAGGTGGTGTGATGAAATTGAGAGAATTTGGGTAAAATTTATACACAACAATGACAGGAGCAAAAACAAAAACAACAAAACAACAACAATAATAATAACAACAACAACAATAATAGCAGCAACAACAACAAACAATTTATACACAACAATGACAAGATAAAAAACAACAACAACAACAACAAAAAATAACAACAACTATAACAACAATAACAACAGCAACAACAACAACAACAACAATAACAGCATCAATAACAACAACAACGATAATAACAATAACAACAATAACAACAGCAAAAACAACTACAACAACAACAATAACAGCATCAAAAACAACAACAACAATATCATCTAATGCAGCTGTTTCTGTATGAAAAAAGGCCGTTGACATGTCCTTAGTCATGTCTAGGGTTTGGCCATTTTCATAACCACGGTGGCTAGTTGGGTGATGGTGGGAGATTTTAATCTGATCGCTCACAGGAAACCAACCCAGTATGGATTGCTTGAGTTGTATAGCTTAGATAATCATTGCAATAATGTTATACATATAACAACAACAACAAAATGCAGCTGTTTTATAGTCCAATGTGGGACAAAGGCCTCAAACATGTCCTTAATCATGTCTGGGCTTTGGCCATTTTCATCAACACGATGGCCACTGCGGATTAGTGATGATGGAAGATTGCTCATAGCAAACCAACCTAGTATTGGTGGCCCTGACTAGTACAGCTTAGCTGATCATGGCCATACACAAACCCTTTCACCACGTTAGTATATCCCCACTCAGAAAGGGAAATTATAATTGTAATTGATTAAATAAAACTATATAAGGTTTTTTTTTACGATAGAGGAATTAAATAGTCCGGTGAAATGTTTGAACTCAATTAGAGTTATTAATTCTTTGTTGGATTTTTGTCTATAGGTTAACTAATACCATTCACGATTAATTCATTTAATTTTTTTCTATAAATTTATTCCAGATTTGTTTGATTTGATGTAATAAATCTCTAAGTTATGAAACAATATAATATTTTTAAATATAGAGATTTTTTTTTCAGTCTGGTTCAGTAAACAATGAACATTTATAAAAGCAAAACTATTACTTCGAATGAAATAAAACGCAAGAATATAGAACGAATTCCTACTAAAGATTAAAGAAACAAAGTGAATAATGGATAACAGGAGAGATAAAAATCTGGGAGTGTAGTAAATAAGAAATAAACATGAGAGGAAATTCTCCAGTAAAACTACAGACAAAGAGAGGGAGAACAATAGTAATACTAAAAGTATAATGAAAGAAGATTTAGAGATTGAGGGGCTTATCAATACCATGGGAGTTTACGTTGCGATAGCTATTTGTTTATCAAATTTAAGTAGAAATGGTATATTCCAAGTTGTAAATACAGGTAACTTTAATATCTTTTATTAAACACTACAGATTTTTTTTTTTTTTATAATATCTATCACTTGAAATTTGAGTACTTTTCGTTCACTGGGCCAAATAAATTATGATTTTCAATTACGTTTCCGAAATATGGAAATAAGGAATATTGTAGTTGAATATAAGTTTTCTAACCACAAGAATCTCAAAATTGTTGAACATATGAAAATGGATTTTTGGACCTGACCTTGTCAAAGACAACCTTGGCACTTTCTTTGCTATTTTTTTTTTCTTTTTTGCATAGGTTTCTGAGGTTAAAATTCTAAATATGCTTTTTCATCAACTAAATTAAACATTTCTAAAGAACCTCTGATATTCACACCAATAGCTTACATGTTACCGATCATGTAAAATTCATATGTAAATAAAAACTTCAAACATGGAAATATATATATACCAATGAATATTCAATCTCTTGAAATATAAGTATATTCAATTCCCCAAAGACAAATAATAACTAAGAGATATTGTATAAAATCCTATTTTTTTTCCGTTGTCTAAGAGAGAATAAAATCGTGCTCGGGTCAAATACGTAATCCTCTTACGAACAGGATCCAATCATCCTTTACACAGAGCTGTTGAATTGAATTCCAATTATTAGGAATAGCTTGGCGGAGGGGATTCCCCTAGCCTGGCTATAACTGCATCTTAAATCAGCTGGGACCAGAGAGAGAGAGAGAGAGAGAGAGAGAGATCATTGGTGGTGAGAGGAGGGAGAGAAAGAAAAAGATAGCTAGAGAGAGATAGCAGAGCTCAAGGATGGTAGGATAAAATGAAATGTGTCTGTGTGTGTGTGTGAGAGAGAGAGAGAG
>NC_090744.1:10154209-10169209 GCF_036898095.1 Palaemon carinicauda | reverse complement strand
CTAGGGAGGTTCAGGCAATGGGTGCTGATGACTCGGCTGATAGACCTATAGGCTCCCCCATTCCCCCCTTCCATAGCTCACAAGGATGGTAAGATTGCATCGACCAAAGGAACTAACGATTTTGAGTGGGACTCGAACCCCAGTCTGGCGTTCATCAGTTAGGGACGTTACCACATTGTCCACCACAGAATTACTGTCTGGGAAAAGGAATGTATTTCTTTAACTTTTCGATTATTTATAATAGATATGTTTACTTTACTTGATTAGAAATATTTATACGATTATATTATACTGATTGGTGTCTCCTTAATCAAGCTATCTATATTCCACACATAGAAATTAAAGCTATTTCTATTAGATTCACCTGCCCACAAAACATTGATAATGCAAAAATTAAACCTCTAAGTCTACCTAGAAATTTACTGACAATTTATCAAAAGCTTTATCGAAAAGCTTAATATCATTTAACCCTTTATAAACAATGAAAAGTTCAAAGTCTTACCATGGATAATAAGCTTGACTCAATTGTAGCAAGGTAATTTCACACCATCCCTGAAGATATAAATGAATAACGAAAACCCTAAAAAAATCTGCAAATTGTAGAAAAAAGGTAGATTATATAATTGGTGATCAACACAGAGCTCTCTTGCTTGAGGGTACACTTAGGCAACCTATTCTATCTGTTTCCTTATTTAATTCCTCACTGGGCTATTTTCCCTGTTGGAGCCGTAAAGATTATAGCATGTTGTTTTAGGAACTAGTGTTTTGACCTTGCTAATAATAATAATAATAATAATAATAATAATAATAATAATAATAATAATAATAACAATAATAATAATAATAATGTTAATAATAATAATAATAATAATAATAATAATAATAATAATAATAATAATAATAATAATAATAATAATAATAATAAAAATACCGAGTTTTTTCTCTGAACTACCATAGATTAGTTCATCAAAATTGTTCTTTCGCCAGTTAAAGATAAAGCCTTTGAACAATACGTTAGAGTAGACCAAGAGAACTGGTTACGTGGGATCAGAAGGAACTTTTAGTGAAGTCTTGCACAGAATTATGGAATAGGATCTTGGGGTCTAAAACTGATCATTGATTCTTATGGTAACATAGGGTTATGATCTATGAATTTATAGGTAGTGAGTTGGCCAGGGCACCAGCCACCCTACTACCTCAAAAGAGTTATGAGGTCCTTTGACTGGCCAGACAGTACTACATGAGATCCTTCTCTCTGGTTGCGGTTTATTTTCCCTTTGCCTACACACATACTGAATAGTCTGGCCTATTCTTTGCATATTCTCCTCTGTCCTCATACACCTGACAGCACAGATTACCAAACAATTCTTCTTCACTCAAGGGGTTACTGCACTGTAATAGTTCAGTGGCTACTTTCCTCCTGGTAAGGGTAGAAGAGACTCTTTAGCTATGGTAAGCAGATCTTCTAGGAGAAGGACACTCTCTAGTCTTTGGTAGTGCCATAACCCCTGTACCATGGTCTTCCATTGTCTTGGGTTAGAGTTCTCTTGCTTGAGGGTACACTGGAACACACTTTTCTATCTTATTTCTCTTTCCCTCGTTTCGTTAAAGTTTTATAGTTTATATAGGAGATGTTTACTCTAATTTTGTTACTCACCATAAAATGTTTTGTTTTACTCTTTTCTCTTCCTCACTGAGCCCTTTTCCCTGTTGGGGCCCTGGGCTTATATCATTCTGCTTTTCCAACTAGGGTTGTAGCTTAGCAAGTAATAATAATAATGATATATATATATATATATATATATATATATATATATATATATATATATATATATATATATATATATATATATATATATATATATATATATATATATATATATATATATTCAATGGTTATAGTTACATTTTAAATTAGGTTTTAGTCTGTTTCCTACAGATTAATCAATCATAAGACTAGCCTTGAATATACCTTTGTGACTCCATGGCTTATAGTAACTGGTAAACAAATAAACATTAATCATTGTTTTGAGTTTAGTCAGCAAATGTCAATTGGTCATGTTAGCTGTAAATATTTACTAGAAAATAAGTATCAAGTTGGAAAATGAGGCCACTTCACGTAGTATTTAATCTCCTTCATTTTAAATGAAAATAAAAGCTAGCCTTAATAACAGAACAGTATCAAAATATCATAAGTCTATAAAATGACGAAATATATCCAATGTAATATTTTTTTTTCTTTTTTTTAAATAAGAAAGCATTTTATAAAGAAGTCAAAACTCACAGCTATCAAAAAGAAAATAAATCTTTGTGGTGATAAAACGTGCAAATCTTATTTTTAATTAAAAGAATTCTGGTATTCATCTTTCTCTTACTCTCTTACTCTGACACATAAACACAGTTGAATATATATATATATATATATATATATATATATATATATATATATATATATATATATATATATATATATATATATATATATATATATATATATACATATATATATATATATATATATATATATATATATATATATATATGTATATATATATATATATATATATATATATATATATATATATATATACATATATATATATATATGTATATATATATATATATATATATATATATATATATATATATATATATATATATATATATATATATACATAATTATATGCATACACATACACACACACACACACACATATATATATATATATATAATATATATATATATATATATATATATGTATGTATATATACATATGTATATATATATATATATATATATATATATATATATATATAAATATACATGTATATATACAGTAAGCTTTATATTTTATATATTTACTTTATCCCTGTACTTCTTTTGCATAAGAGCATCACGTATCCCTATGTTTTTTTGCGTGTATCTGTGTGTATATATGTGAAAAGTCCACAAAACAGCAGCTCTATATATAGTCAGAGTAAGAAAACACACAAGGGTTATATCAGAATTGAAACTGACGAATTGCCAAGAAGAAGAAGAACTTTATTCACATTTTTCTTCTGTCGTTCCTTTTCATCTATTTTCGGCTTCGCGGGGGGCAATACAAAAGACTCATTATGGACACGGTCCAGATATATATAGATATATATAGACCTTGATTATGGAGGAGAAAAGAGAGAAAACATCGTTTTCTAAAGATGGGAAGAGTCAAACAAGTGACTGAGTCAAACAAGTGACTGAGTCAAACAAGTGACTGAGGTATTCCCGAAGTCGACTTTGGCGCACAGGTTGAAGAGTGTTGGATGCAGTGGGAGTAGAGATTCTTTCAAACACTCGAGGAATATGAAGTAAAAATAGCTGTAGTAGCGTTTGAAAAGAAATATGTTGCCTTAAAAGTAACTGTAATACTGTACGAAAAAGAATATATTAACTCTAAAATACTGTAGTAGCCTGCGAAAAAAATATATTGCCTCAAAAATATGCGTGGTACCGTACGAGAATAATTATATTTCCTTACAGATAACTGTAGCACCATACGAAAAGAAATGTATTCATTTGAAAATAACTATAATACGATACGAAAAGAATTACATTTATTCGAAAATAAGTTTAGTAGCGTACGAAGAGAAATATATTTTCTTCAAAACAAGTGTAGTACACTACGAAAAGAAATATGTTGCTTTGAAAATAACTGTAGTACCGCACGAAAAGAAATATATTGCCTTGAAAGTAACTGCAGTGCCATTCAAAAAGAAATATATTTCCTTAGCAATAACTAGTAAAGTAGGAAACTGAATATATTTTTTTCTCTAGCATGATTTCATAGATTTCAAGCTAATTGTAGGTTGCAATCATTTGAAATTTATCCAGCTCATGAAAAAGAATTTTATATTTTATATTTTTTTTTAGGTATTTTTTCCAGTTTCTAATAATATAAACTATAAAGACATTAATGATACATACAGTAGTCCTTAACATCGGAGGCATTTGAATATTAGAATGATTATTTCATTTATGACCCTGAATATATAGTTACCTATATCATACATAAATATTCATTTCTTTACCTATCCTTGATGCATTTTGGTACTTATTTACTTATTTCACTTTTAGATGAGAACCCATAGATGAGTCTCACCCATTGATAAAAGAGAAGAGAAGATAAAAAATGAATAAATAAAACCCTAATTGGGTCTCCAGATTATTTTACAAGTGACGAAGAAAAAATATATTACTCATCATATTTCTTTTGATCAGAAGAAATTTTTCTTTTCTAAAACCTAAAGTTATACCTCTCTCTCTCTCTCTCTCTCTCTCTCTCTCTCTCTCTCTCTCTCTCTCTCTCTCTCTCTCTCTCTCTCTCTCTCTCTCTCTCTTCTCTAATTAAATAATCCTATAATCAGCAGCATTTTGTAGTTACAAATTCCAAAAGTTATGCGCCCTCTCTCTCTCTCTCTCTCTCTCTCTCTCCTCTCTCTCTCTCTCTCTCTCTCTCTCTCTCTCTCTCTCTCTCTCTCTCTTAATTAAAATATCCGTATAATGAGCATGATTTCGTTTTCTCAAAACCAAAGGTTGTACGCACTAACCCCCTTTCACTCTCTCTCTCTCTCTCTCTCTCTCTCTCTCTCTCTCTCTCTCTCTCTCTCTCTCTCTCTCTCTCTCTCTCTGTCTAGATAAAATTTACAATTAATCAGCAGCATTTTCTCTTTATAAAGACCAAAAATTAAACTTCTCTCTCTCTATCTCTCTCTCTCTCTCTCTCTCTCCTCTCTCTCTCTCTCTCTCTCTCTCTCTCTCTCTCTCTCTCTCTCTTTAATTAGAATATCCTTATAATGAGCAGGATTGTGTTTTTTTCAAAACCAAAAGCCGTACGCTCTCTCTCTCTCTCTCTCTCTCTCTCTCTCTCTCTCTCTCTCTCTCTCTCTCCTCTCTCTCTCTCTCTCTCTCTCTCTCTCTCTCCTTAAACACAAACATTGATATCATCATCATACCCCTAATGTAATGTATACCTTAAATCTAACATCACACCTTAAATAACATTGTCAAATTGTCGATCAACATCGTAGAATCTGACAGCTTTCCTCGAATCCATTTCAGGCATGAGCGAACCAGTGCAGAAATTCACAGTGTCTCCGGAGAGCGTTGAGGTCAACGAAGGTGACGATGTGTTTTTGAGTTGTGTCATACAAAACCAGCAAGGGAAGGTTCAGTGGACTAAGGATGGATTCGCATTAGGTTAGTAGATTTGTCGGTGCATAGGTTCTGGAGAGAGAGAGGGATTTTTGCCATGTTCATAAGTGTATTCGCGTAGTGAATATGTTCAAAATCTTAGTGGTCTGGTGTGTGTATTGTATAGATGCGTATGGCTTGTGTATGTATATATATATATATATATATATATATATATATATATATATATATATATATATATATACACATATATATATATGCATACATCCATGTATATATATATATATATATATATATATATATATATATATATATATATATATATATATATATATATATATATATATGTGTGTGTGTGCATGTGTTTATACACACACACACACACACATATATATATATATATATGTATATATATATATATATATATATATATATATATATATATATATATATATATATATATATATATATATATATATATATATATATATATGGTACACCGACAATTCCGCACTGGATAATTCAGCGCAGACAATTCAGCGCCGCCAATTCAGCGAATGACAATTCAGCTTAGAATCAATTCAGCGTATGACAATTCGGCGCCAAAAGGCACACACACGGTTCAGTGAATGACAATTCAGCATAAGAACAATTCAGCTCAGCATAAGAACAATTCAGCACAGTAAGAAGTCAGCATAAGGAAGCAACTACAAGGAAATTCAGCAAAAAGTTTTAACACTTTATTGATAATATATAAAAAGGGATATAAAGGATTTATTAAATTTACATATTAAAAATAATACATACAGTATATGTAAAAAGAAATGAATTAATTTATTTCTGCAATTCAATTAGGTAGCTTATATTTTGTAAGTATTCCAACTTATCAAATCGACTTCCATACTCATTAACAAGCGTTTTTATTGCCTTAGCTGTCCTTTGGTATTTTGGGTTTTTTCTACCATCGTCGTGTCCAGCTCTTATTCTCAGTATCCTTTTCTCTATGCTATCTTGCTCTAGTTCAAGAAACTCGACAAACTTATAAAAGGTTGGATGGTTATGACCCAATGTTAACTGGAGACTTCGGTGCCACCCTTCTAATGAATTATTGGTCTTAGGTAGGTCGCCCTGCACTCGATCAAAAACAGTCCATAACTCGGGTTTAAAAACCGCATCTCTTCTACGACGACGGAATGGACGACCAATCCATGTGTCCTCGAAATAATTTGTTAACTCTTCCAATTCCGGAGGCATAACATCTTGCAATGATTCAAACACATTACAAACATCGTCAGCAGGCACAAAAGCTAAGGCCACCAACATCTTACAGTGTCGACGAGTATGTTCGTCACTTACATAAATCTGGGTAAGATTCAATGCCTGTATTTTTCTCCATATACACTGAGCAAGGTGGAAAAAACAACCGCTTATTTGCGTTCCTACAAAAACTCTTGAAAATGCATTTTGGAAAGCCTTTTCAAAATCACATAGCATAGTGGCTGGCGTCAGATCCGGGTATAGATTCAAAATAGTTCTTAATGCCTTTTCATATGAATCCTCTGTCTTATTTTGCAATAGTATATATATCACTGGAAAAACACATCCTTCACAAAGCATATGAATGACATAAAGTTGGTGGAAAAGGCGGGGAGCTACCTTAAATGTACCATCTGCAAGCCAGTTTTTGTATTCTTTGAGGAGTTCAACATTTTTTCTAGTCGAAAAGATGAACATTCTATTGGTATCTTCAACCCCAGAATCGTACAATAAAAAAGGTTCAACACTGTGTGTTACACGCAAATGTTCAGGTAATACAATATCACTGACATCATTAGGTGCTGGAATTGACTCAGCATCTCTTTTTCGTCGGCGCTGAACAGTCCGTTGTAATGAAGTGTACTTAGGGAGTAAAACCGTAGCTTCATCTGGCAAAGACACTTGAGTTTCTTGAATTATTCTTCTGGGGACATCATTAGATGCACTGGCTCGTTCACGTAGGTCAGAAACCATCTTCTTCATTGCTGATACTGCTGGCTGAGGCACATGAGTATGGGCCTTTACATCTTCCCACAAGTTTCCGTTGACATGGATTCGACCTTTGCATCTGTCTTGTGTACAACGCCAAGACTTTTTTCCATTCCCAAGTTTTCTATCCAAACGATAGCAAAATCCATTTAATAAAATATGCTCGCGTCCTTTCTCCGATAAAATCCGCTCCTTAAGGCTGGCTTTTCAGTTTTAACTAAGTAAATGTTTATAAACAACTGTATTCCAGAAAAGGGAATATATACCGTCCTAAGCTTGTACTATAACTGTCTTTATTTATTTTAACTAAGCAAATGTTTATAAACAACTGCATTCCAGAAAAGGGAATATATACCGTCCTAAGCATGTACTATAACTGTCTTTATTTATTCAGTGGTTGTTATTGTTAACAACCATGAATTACAACAGTAATGGTTGTAATAATAATAATAATAATAATAATAATAATAATAATAATTATAATAATAAGAAAAATATTCTTTATATGCTAATAATAAGATACGGGTGAATGTGTGTGCATTTTTGCACTGAATTGTCCTAGTGCTGATTTATCGTTGTGCTAAATTGTCATGAGCTGAATTGATTCTAAGCTGAATTGTCATTCGCTGAATTGGCAGCGCTGAACTGTCGGCGCTGAACTGTCCTGCGCGGAATCGTCGGCACACGATATATATATATATATATATATATATATATATATATATATATATATATATATATATATATATATGTATACATATATATATATATAAATATATATATATACCATATATATATATATATATATATATATATATATATATATATATATGTATATATATATATACATATATATACATGAATATATATATATATATATGTGTGTATATATATATATATATATATATATATATATATACACACATATATATATATATATATATATATATATATATATATATATATATATATATATATATATATATATATATATACATATTGAAATAACTCTGCGTATCACCAGGGATATTAACCCTTTCTCCACTGGAAATAAAACCCTAATCCTCTTGGTCATAAACACAATGTAACGTTGCTATATTTTATGACAGCTAGAAAAAATATATTGACTGGGAAATAAAAGAATGAAAAAACCATAACAAAATTTAGGACAAACTAAAAGCAATCGTCAGGATTTAGCAAAGTAAAAGTTTAATTCTTCATAGCTAATCTTTGGCTGTAGTTTCGAGTTACTTGTCAGATTAACTCAGGGGAGTTAGGTAACGTGGTGAAGACATATGAATGTACAATGGGATTGTTTGGAAAGTTATGTTTATCCTTAGTTTTTCCTTCTTATTAATATAAGAGATTTTCATTATTTTGCGTAATATTATTAGTTAGTCTCGTATTCTCATGTATTTTGCTTTTATTGCTTCCTTATACTCTAAAATAAGCATTAATTATTAAAGTTATATCCTGCTTTTTTGGTATCTTTGTTCTTCTGTTGTAATTGCTTGGTAAATATATGCATTTCCTTCATCATTTAAATAAATGTTTGGTAAATTGATTTTCTTTTAACTTAACTATACCAAGCACCAAGCAAACAGCAACGAAGGTAGTTAATTACGTTAATCCTGTAACTAGTTACTGCCTAGTTTGGTTATCTTCCAGCGTCAACCCCGTTCCCAAAATACTTTGGAGCAGTAGTAGCTTGGAAGGAGAGAGACAGTGAAGACGTGACCACTACCTAGCACAGCGTGACTTTGAGATCGGTACTACGATCATACAAATCTTAAGTGCAGTGCATTCTAAAGGAACTATGAAGAGCTAAATGTATCTGTGACCTGGCCCATGTACCGAGGGTGGGGAGGCGGATAATGCTGCCTTTTATCCCCCTTTGGCCGCCACCATTTCCACGAAGAACAACTTGCCAACCGATACCATCTAGTTGTTAATACGACTATTCGGCTTAATTTGGACCTGGAAAGGATAGCTGAAAATTTGAAGGTTTGTTGCAAAGTTCGTTTGGTGCTTGTCATTTGTGATTTCAATTTCAGTAATTATTGTTGAACAATAATGTCTTAACAGAATTTCCCCATGAAATTTATCAAGAGAATCATATTCGATTGGTACCCATGTATGTAATTATATTTACCAAGTAAGCCTATTATGTCTTTTGGACCTTCATTTAAAGGCAACATTAATATTTCTGGAGCTAGCATATTACTTTTACTTATATTTAACAGGTAGTAATTCATATTTTTCAAGCCATAATTTTATATTTATGGTCTGCCGGGTTAACCCAGTAACTACTTGTTCATCCCAGATAGTTTTGCTTAGCCTCTCAATCTCGTGCTTCGTTGCCTCATTGTTTTTACTTATGTTTGAATGGACATGCCCACTTATTTGCATTGCTCTTGAGCATTTAGAGGTTTACTTTATATATATATTTTACTTGATTCATTTTTCTAAAGTTTTACATTAAATTTTATTTAGTTAATTTGATTAGGAGTCCCTTCTTATATTAGGATTTCCCTCATTTCAGATTCTCTTGATTTATTCTGAAACTGTGAGTTGGCAGCAGGGCCAGCACCATCCCTCTACCGCGTATGGTTTGGGATTACCTGTTGCAACCAGGAAGCAAGGATATTCCCAACAGATTGATAAATTAAACTGTAGAATTTATTATTAAATTTCTTGTGTTTTTCTTGGTGTATTATTCACAGTAATTAATTCAGAATATGGCGCCCAACGTGGGGCACTCTGTGGGTCCTTGCTTCGTGGAACTCCTCACCTAAGGTCATGGTTAGGGTCATATTTACTCTTCATGTTTCATATTTGTTTCACTGGATAGGCAAATTTCCTTGTGTATTGTATTGGATTTCTAGAGTATATTAAGTTGCTCTTACTCGTTTGAGACAATTTGTGATTGATTATTATTTGTAACATTTAATATTGCACATCGCGTTGCAAACCTATTACTTAGTTTATCCGAAATTGCGGTTATTTTAGTACTTCATATTTTTACACATGATGGGTGACTTGGATTATTTAAAAAATGTCAGAGCTCACCACAGGACGCAAGTAACCAAAAAGTGTAAGAATGTTCAGGATAACTGTGGATCTTTCACCTCACGTGAGGTCAAAGAAAATATTCTCTCTTTGGATAGTTTACGACAGAAACTTGATGACTGTAACACACAGATTTCTGAGCTTATTTGGAAGTCGGATAAGGGTGGTCTTGCTGCTGAACTTAAGAGTTGTGATGAATATGATGAAAAAATTACTAGTGCCATTTCATTGCTCAAAAGTGTTCCAAATGTATGTGACGGTAATGATGTAAGTAACAAGCTCAAGCTTCCAGAGTTGCCACTTCCAGTGTATAGTCATGCTAGGGGAGAGAGTATTGAGAAGTTCTTTAGAGATTTTGAGGATATAACTGGTAGAGCTAATTTGAACTCCTACACACAACTTTTGTACCTTCAAAGACAGACTCGGAAGGAACCCCATACACTTATTCAGTCTTTGAGTTCAGGGAGTCGAACATATGAGGATGCCAAAAAACTGCTTATGGAAGCATTTGGGTCTGTAATTGTTCAGAAGTATGATAGTATTAAATTGTTGTCAGAGCTAAGACTTTCTTACCAGGATGACCCATATAAGCTTATTGGAGAGATGAAAATGATCAGAGATACTTTCAATAATCTTTCAGTTTCTGTGGATGACATTCTTCAGTTCTTTTATTGGAGCTCTCTAAATGAAAGCTTTAGGTCACAATTAATTCAGATCACAGGAAACTCTAAACCTTCTTTAAAGGAAATTGATGATCACATATTTGAAGCTACAGAACGGTATGTCGAAGCCCAAGAGAAATTTAAAAGGAAAAGAAAGTCCAATGAATGTGATGCTGCTATTTCTAGTTTTGCAGCAAATGTTAAGCCCTTGGATGAATCTGTTCCCAGTAGATTTCGTGCATGCATTCTTTGTAGTAAGAGCGGGGAGTCTTCAGATCATCCAATATATAAATGCCTAAATTTTGCCTCTCCTAAATTGAAGACAGAGAAGCTTAAAAGTTTGCATGCATGCTGTAAATGTGCAAATTTTCACAGAACCAAAGATTGTAAATTTAGGTTTAATACCAAATGCAAGCATTGTAGTAAATGGCACTTTTCATTTTTGTGCCCAAGTAGAGATTCTCAGCAATCAGATATTTCAACTGATACCCCGAATACAGTGTCGCATAACGGTTTAGCATGCGTTGATCTTAATACTTTGCACGTGACTGCTGTATCTAGTTCTATCTTGCCCACATTCAGCTCGCCCCTTCCTGATGGTTCACTGGTAAGATGCTTAAAGGATAGTGGATCGCAGATGACATTTGTTAATAGTGATTTAGCTGATAGGCAAGGGTTTGAGGTGATTAATCCAAATTTTAGTTTAGTTGTGAAAGGGTTTAATGAGTCTAGAACCTTCAATACCAAAATAGTTAGACTTCAGTTGATGTCTGAGCATGAATGTCACATGGTTGAGGCAGTTTGTATTCCTGAAATTAAAACTAGACTCCACCTTCCAGGTCTTGGGAAGATTGTTCATGAGTTTTCTAAAAGGGGCTATTCTCTTGCCGACAAATTTTTGAAAGCTACAGATGATGAAATTGCAAATATTAATTTATTGCTGGGAACTGACTGTGAATATGCAATTCCTGTAAGTACCAAGATTTTTGGTGGCACTGTTCCTTCAGTATATCTTGAAAGTTCATATGGAATTATGCTTTGTGGCCAAGTTGACACAATCTCAGATAATTTGAAGTATTTACCCTGCATAAGGCCTCAATTTTTGTCATGTAATGTTGTAAGTAAGCTTGGAGATTCTGATATTGCCCCAGTGTTGGAAAATTCTGCTAAGAGTCCTATTTCCCTGGACAGTAATCCTGAAATATCAGTTGTGGATGAAAAGGGAAATGTTAATGAGACAGAACTGCAGAAAGCTGTGGATAATATTATTTTCCAAGAAAGGCACAGAATATTAAACTATGATAACAATAATTACAATGATACTTCTATTGAGTCCCATGATAAGCTAATTGATTTTGTATTGGAGTCAACTACCCGGAACGAGGAGGGAAGGTTAGTTATGCCTCTCCTCTGGAACAGTGAAGTGTCGCATCTCTTGGGAAATAACCAACGTCTATCCAAATTAATTTTGAACTCTAATTTAAGAAAGTATAGAAATAGACAACATCTATCTATGATGGATGAAGTCTTCAGGGAACAAGTAAACCTGGGGATAATAAAAAGGGTTGACAACTTACCAGAGTTTCTTAAAGAGAATCCTAACTTCAGTTTCCTACCCCATATGCCTATTTTCAGAATGGATAAGGAATCGACAAAATGCAGAATTGTATATTTGTCAAATCTCTCGGAAAAAGATACTCATAAGCCAATGACAGTGTCTCATAACCAAGCAATGTTGACAGGCCCATGCTTAAATAGGAAGGTCTCGACAGCTGTTCTGCAGCTAAGGTTTGATGAAAAAGTTCTTTGTTTTGATTTGAAGAAGGCCAGTGGCTTTTAAAGAAGCTCTCAGAGACTGCAACCTGAATGAAGATATACCTGCCCCAATTACACCGGAAATATTACTTAAGGGTTATGAACTTGTATCTTTGAATATAATCCCTAACTTACAACCTATACCTATGGATGATCCCTCCTGGAATCCTAATTCTACAGAACAAATTAGGGAGAATTATAGCAAGCTTCGTAAAGCTCGCTTAAAATTAATAGAATTATATAATTCAGAATTTCTTGCTCAACTTATTAGTCAAGCAATAGATGAAAAATCCAGATATATGCCTATTGGCCACAAACCATTGCAAGTAGGAGATATTGTATTGATTAAAGAAGCCATGCAGAAGCCTGCAAATTACCCTATGGGGAAGGTCTTGAAAGTGCAAGTAAATGACTTGCAAGAAGTTACAGGGGCAACAGTAATGAAAGGTAATAGATCCCGTGTGGATATGCATGTCGAGAGCCTTATTCCTTTGATGAGCATCCGAGAATATGAGCAAAGTAGGACACTGAAAGAAAACACAGCTGAAGCACAAATACCAGAGGCAGATGCTGTTAGGCCTCGGCGGAAAGCTGCCATTAGGGCAAATGAGAGAAACCTTAAACTGGCTAAAGATGGTTTGATTTGATTTTTGCTTGTATAAACACATTTGTTTTTGGTTTGTTTTGAAATCTTTTATTATTGCAAAATTACTAATGAAATAAGCATTAGTAACTGGTTACCATTCAATTTTTTATTGGTACAAAATTGAATGGCCTTTCCTGGGAGTGTTTGGAAAGTTATGTTTATCCTTAGTTTTTCCTTCTTATTAATATAAGAGATTTTCATTATTTTGCGTAATATTATTAGTTAGTCTCGTATTCTCATGTATTTTGCTTTTATTGCTTCCTTATACTCTAAAATAAGCATTAATTATTAAAGTTATATCCTGCTTTTTTGGTATCTTTGTTCTTCTGTTGTAATTGCTTGGTAAATATATGCATTTCCTTCATCATTTAAATAAATGTTTGGTAAATTGATTTTCTTTTAACTTAACTATACCAAGCACCAAGCAAACAGCAACGAAGGTAGTTAATTACGTTAATCCTGTAACTAGTTACTGCCTAGTTTGGTTATCTTCCAGCGTCAACCCCGTTCCCAAAATACTTTGGAGCAGTAGTAGCTTGGAAGGAGAGAGACAGTGAAGACGTGACCACTACCTAGCACAGCGTGACTTTGAGATCGGTACTACGATCATACAAATCTTAAGTGCAGTGCATTCTAAAGGAACTATGAAGAGCTAAATGTATCTGTGACCTGGCCCATGTACCGAGGGTGGGGAGGCGGATAATGCTGCCTTTTATCCCCCTTTGGCCGCCACCATTTCCACGAAGAACAACTTGCCAACCGATACCATCTAGTTGTTAATACGACTATTCGGCTTAATTTGGACCTGGAAAGGATAGCTGAAAATTTGAAGGTTTGTTGCAAATTTAGTTTGGTGCTTGTCATTTGTGATTTCAATTTCAGTAATTATTGTTGAACAATAATGTCTTAACAGAATTTCCCCATGAAATTTATCAAGAGAATCATATTCGATTGGTACCCATGTATGTAATTATATTTACCAAGTAAGCCTATTATGTCTTTTGGACCTTCATTTAAAGGCAACATTAATATTTCTGGAGCTAGCATATTACTTTTACTTATATTTAACAGGTAGTAATTCATATTTTTCAAGCCATAATTTTATATTTATGGTCTGCCGGGTTAACCCAGTAACTACTTGTTCATCCCAGATAGTTTTGCTTAGCCTCTCAATCTCGTGCTTCGTTGCCTCATTGTTTTTACTTATGTTTGAATGGACATGCCCACTTATTTGCATTGCTCTTGAGCATTTAGAGGTTTACTTTATATATATATTTTACTTGATTCATTTTTCTAAAGTTTTACATTAAATTTTATTTAGTTAATTTGATTAGGAGTCCCTTCTTATATTAGGATTTCCCTCATTTCAGATTCTCTTGATTTATTCTGAAACTGTGAGTTGGCAGCAGGGCCAGCACCATCCCTCTACCGCGTATGGTTTGGGATTACCTGTTGCAACCAGGAAGCAAGGATATTCCCAACAGATTGATAAATTAAACTGTAGAATTTATTATTAAATTTCTTGTGTTTTTCTTGGTGTATTATTCACAGTAATTAATTCAGAATAGGGATGATTAAATAGATCTTTAGAC
>NC_090744.1:10136709-10146709 GCF_036898095.1 Palaemon carinicauda | reverse complement strand
TGTGTGTAAGTGCGTGCGTGCGTGTGTATGTGTTTTTGCACGTGTAAATATATCGTAAGTAGTGCACGCAAACGTTTGTGTGTATGTCTGCTTCTTCGATGATTACACGCAAGCACATTGCTCGTGCCTACTCACATGTAATTTCCAGAAAACAAAAGATATGTTTTTCCAACTGACACGAAACTCTAAAAGACCCGACAACTTTAAACATAACGTAAACAGTAAGTACCTTAGAGGCTGGGTCGCCGGAATGAAAAAACTTTAGCCTGTATTTACACTGGAAGACAAACCTTTGTAAACTGGCTATTTTGCCCCAGGTCTATATCCTTTGCCTGACTTAAAAGTGACAAAGATTATACATTTGGGAACCTTATTGCTCTCCTTTTACTCGCTTTGCAAAAAAACTCTACGGAAAAGCTCATTAGGAGAGTTATCTTTTGTGGATTTTTCCATCAGTTCTTTTCGCAAACGAGCTGGATTTTTGCATACAAATGGCCTTAGAGGAACAATACGAAATATCAGTTTAACAAGTCAGGCTGGCTAAAGATGAGGTATCTTTACGATTAGTAGGTATATGTAAGAACTTTTTCTTTACTTTGTATGGTCATTTCAAGGCATAGTATTTTAAGCAAGTAAAGTATTTAAGTTCAATACTCTTTTAAAAACTCTCAGCCTTGCTAAAGATGAGTTAAATTTTGAGTCAGTTGGTAGATCTCGGAACTTTTCCCTGCTTTTAAACGGTCATTTTAAGACTTAGTTTTTTAAATCAGCGAAGCATTTCAACTCTTTAAATCAGTGAAGTACTTCAGTTCTTTAAATCAGCGAAGTATTTAAAGTCTGATACTCTTTTGAAGTCTCTCATATATGCTAGAGATAGGTTATCTTTAGAATTAGTAAGTATATGTAGGGACTGTTCCCTACGCTGTATAGTTATATAAAGATATTTTTGGGCTCAAGCCATGTCGTCCTGATGGAAGTTCCTATAGGGTAGCTTCCTAGGGTATATTGCAACTACGGCGATATTCCCAGAGAATTTACCTTAAGGTACCAGAATTCTAACTCCTGGAGCGAGTATCCCTCGTGAAAGGGATATCGCGACATATCAGAGGACGTATTCTAGACACGTCACATGGCAATCTACATCCTGGACAGAGATTTCGTCTCGTAGGAGGTGATTGGCAAGATACGAATTCGGGAAAGAAAAAGGGGAGCCGCTCCCAAGGCTTCCCTATCCCCGGATTCGTATGCGTGCCTGGCGCCAATCCTGGCGCCATCTGCATTCCTTTTTGCGTAGCTTAACAACTCGGTGTTTTTTCCTGTTTTTCTCGCAAATCTTGGATTTATTCGGCTTTTCATTGCTTCTCCGTCTTCGTTGGCCTCTGATAAGTTGAGTATAGTGTCTGTTATGTATAAATGTAGGCTCTTGGTTAAATTTTGAGTGATTAATAGGATTAATCTTTGATACAAGAGCCGTAGCCTACCAGAGGTGTCCTGGACACTGTCGCTCGCTAGGTATAAATTAGTTAGTCAGAGCGACATACCTGGTTGTTTTGCTTTAATAAATTTTAGCTATTTAGCATTACATAGGATTTCCTTTCGTGCGAAGTATTCGCCATTCTGGCCTACGCTAGGCCATGTAGCCTAGTCGTTTGGTCCTAGTACTTCATGCATGATTTTGGTTTTTCCGAGTGTAATTAAAATTTTATTGAAGCTTTAGGCTATATTTTATACATTTTAGACTGTGTGGAATATTTCCAAGATTGTATACGTGTGAGTTTCGGTGAATTAGGTAATCGATTCCTTTGGTGCCTAGGCTAGTTGCTTATGGAGCCTTAGTATACTTTATCATACTCCCCGGTTGCTTTCTTTTCTTCGGAGAAGGTATGCAATCCCTTTCCCTCTGTTTAAGCCTTGGGCTTATCCCTAAGTGGTTTTTTCCGAATTTATTTTCGATAAAACTATACTAGGGTGTTACTAAACCTTCCTGTTCCTGTAGTTATGGTTCAAGAGGGACAGAACAACAGAGTTTTTAGTCTGAGTCTGTGTTGTCTGGCTTGGGGCTGAGTCCCCCTCCCTGACGTAACACATACAAAGGGAGCTTAGCTCCCTTAGGTCATTACCGAAGGTTTCTGTAGTTATGATTCCTTCTTTTGTGATCTACCAGACTAGTCCCGTTGCTGTTCTCGGGGGAGGATAAGTTCTTCCCTTGGGAGTAGCAACGCCTTCCTTGCTTTGGTGCTCTGGAAGCTGGCAAGTATTGCTGGCCTTTCCCCTTAGATCTCCCTTAGGCTAAGATAAGTTTCTTGGCTGCGGGTGATCTGTCACTAAGGCAAGGTTGGCAGGACCCTCTTGTCCCTTCCCCCTCTTTCTTCGTAATGGCTGAGCCATTACTGTACTGTACGTCGTTCTACATCTAGACCTAATATAGGTTATGATGTGGAATTGACTCAGCCCCTTGCCGGCCGGCAGAGCTGGCCGGCAGGGGTCTTACTGTACTGTACGTCGTTCTACTTCTGGACCTAGTATAGGTTAGGATGTGGAATTGACTCAGCCCCTTGCCGGCCGGCAGAGCTGCTGGCCGGCAAGGGTCTTATGTTTTCGAGTGCTGCCCGGACCTCTCTTGGTCCCTCATCCATGCCTGCCGGCAGAGCCGGACGGCATTGGTCAAGGAAGCCTGAATTAGTTTCTCCCCTTCCTTATATGCACTCTTTCGGTTGCCGGGCTTGGAGGTTGTGTACACTCTTATCCCGGCATCCATTCTATTTTTCTTCGAGTGCTGTACCTGTCCCGGCTGCCGGCCTCATAGGCCGGCAGCCGGGCAGGTGTAGTCCTCTGGTTCTTTTGCTGCCGGCTGGCATCGGTCTTGTACCTTTGCCGGCCGGCTTATGTCAGTCCTTGTCTGCCGGTCACCAAGAGTGTGGCCGGCAGCTGGGTACTACCTTGTGTAGTTGCTGGCCGGCAGCCATTGCCGGCCAACACTGGCTGTTACCGGCCGGCAGTTGCTGCCGACCGGCACAGGCATTTGAACCAGAGTGCTGCCGCCCTATAGCTGTTAAGTAGTATACTTTAAAGCTAGTTGTGGTGTGTGCCGGCCGGCAAAGGCAGGCCGGCACACATCCCCCTATACTGTACTAGTATTCTTATGTATAGCATATACAGTAAGAAGAAAACTATAGTAAGGGTTTTGGTACAGCACTGTATCTTCTAACACTATTGTGTTTTCTTGCACATCCCTTTGCTGTTGCCCTCAGATAGGAAGCTGAGTTCTTCCCTGTCTATTATCCAGGATTTTAAAATCATTGCTTAGGTGTGAGCTCCACCTGTTTCCTCTGGAAACCTTGCATTTGTTACTCTAGAAGAGATAAACCATTTTGATTTTATTATCTGGAAGGCTGCAACAATGGGTTGTGAGGGAAACACAAGTGTGTGTCTTTCCTTTATGAATTGTTATGCTATACTATGCATATCCAGTGATACATAGTTCACTTGATACTCATGGAAATTTCTTCTCTTTACAGGAGGACCCTCCGAAGTGTGGAAATGTTTTCTGCAATGTCCGCAGCAAGAACCTCTGCGGACATGAGTGTTGTAGGAGACACGCAGCATGCGCTGTCTCCAAAGATGATCTCCAGTATTGGGACCCTCAGGTATGTACTGTATGCACTAACCTGATTACTGAGGCCTTTGATTCCCCTAGAACGGCGGAATCAAGGGATATAGCAAGGGAAAAGCTTCGTACTTGGGTAAGGGGCTTCAAGAAGAACACCTCTGGCCCTTATCTTCCAAGTGAGAAGATGAGGGCGTATCTTTTTCCCCAGGCATCAGCTGATGCAGTGATTCCCCAGCCTCTAGAGGAGATCTCTCAAGATCAAGTCCAGGTGGACGTGGAAGTCGCAGTCGCGATGCAAGACATCCAGTTGGATGACAGGATGTCTGACCTGGACGAACGTTTGGAACAAGACCTCCTGGCAGAAGGTCAGGATGAAGTTCAAACCCCGGATGTCGTAGAGGATGAGGTCGACGAGGTGTCGGCTACTCCGGTTCAGATTCTGGAGCCTATCCCCTCAACATCAGCTGGTCTCCCAGTAGAACTGGGACAGGCCCTCTCTTCGATTGTTGGAATGATCCAACAAATGCAGAAGGAGAATCAGGAGAAGGCGGCTGCAATGGAACTGCGTATGCAGTCCCTGGCAGAAACACATGGGCCCGGAAAAGGCTCAATGTGAAAGACCTTCCCGTATGCTCAGATGCTAACCCATGGAGGTATGCTGAGCACATGCCGATGACGACTGGAAAGATCGTCATCTCGGATAAGCTGGGTTCAGTTCCCCTAGAGGAGGTAGAATTCTGACCCAGCAAGGCATCATATCCAGACTGCTATGTCCGGCTGAGAAAAGAACCAGCTTCAAGGGAGGAGACAGAGCCGAAGGAGGTCATTATTATGGACCACGCTAAGGCTCAAGCCCTACTTTCATCCTCAATGAAAGAGAGGGGCTTCTCTAACTCGAAGGTAGCTGCATTGAACAAGAAGCTCCCTTCTTTTGTGTCCTCTCCTGATAGAGCCTTCCCCTTTTTACAGAAAGGGTTTGCGGCTGTCCTAAAGGCAGTCGAGGCCGGCAAGCCTTGCCCCTCCCTGGAGGAGTGTAAACCCTTGTCGCTGGCCCTGCCTATGGACCACAAAGACTGGAAGGATGTCCATCTGACATTCTCAGTGGGAAAGTTGGAGGCTGATATTGCCGGACGGCAATTCGGCGAGGACCTCCCCAAGCTGTCTGACTCTCTTTTACGAAGAGAGTTCGAGACAAAAGAAAGACTGGCTGCCTCAATGTCTCATCAGACTACTCTTGAGACGATGGCAAGTGACCCCAAAGTCCATGAAATGTTCATGGTAGTGGCTAAGTCTCACCTAGCCACAGTGACGAAGGACCTTTATGGCTTCGTCAAGGCAAGGAGAGCTTGCAGGGAGTTTGTGTTCACCGGGGCTTCGGTGAGACACGAGCCAAGGAAGTTAATCTCCTCCAACATTTGGGGAAAAGACCTTTTCCCTACCGATGTGGTCAAAGAGGTTGTTGATAAGGCCGCCGTGGAGAATAGAAACCTTCTCCAGAAGTGGGGCCTGGCTATCAAAAGAAAATCTTCCCCGGATGAGGGTCCTCAACCAAAGAGGAAGAATATGAGGACTAGGCTACCGTCTCGGCCAGCCAAGCCTTATAGACAGCAACAGCAACTGCAATTGCCATTGCCTCCAGTGCCCCAGATGGTGGCACAAACCCCGACTACTTTTCAGTGGGTACCCCAGGCTGTGCCAGGTCAGTCAACCACATTCACCCCAACGTTCGAAGGACAGTCTTCTTCCTTTCGTGCAAAACCTAGAGGAGCAGCCAGAGGCTCGTCTAGGCGCCCCTCAAGGGGAAGGGGATTCAGAGGTGGTCGTGGTCAGGGAGGCAAGACCTCAGGACGGCAGTCCAAGTGAAACGATACCGGTAGGAGGGACACTGATGAAATTTTGGGATCACTGGACCTTCGATCCCTGGACCCAAAGCCTACTCAAGAATGGACTAGGCTGGAGCTGGTACAGCACTCCACCCCCGTGCCTTCGGTTTTTCCAACACTCCACCCCCGTTTTGGAGAAAAAGGTGATCCGAAAGGTGAAGTCCATCAAATTCCAAGGGAGGCTGTTTTGTGTTCCCAAGAAAGACTCGGAAAAGCTCAGAGTCATTCTGGACTTGTCGCCACTCAACAAGTTCATAGTGAATTGCAAATTAAAGATGCTAACACTGCAACACATAAGGACCTTACTGCCCAAGAGGGCATACTCAGTCTCTATAGACTTGTCAGACGCCTATTGGCACATTCCAATCAGCCGTCGACTCTCCCCCTACCTAGGGTTCAGGCTACAACGGAGACTATACGCCTTCAGAGCCATGCCATTCGGGCTAAACATAGCCCCAAGGATTTTCACGAAGCTTGCGAGCGCAGCTCTCAAACAATTACGCCTAAAGGGAATTCAGGTAGTAGCCTACCTGGACGACTGGCTGGTGTGGGCAGCATCCGAGACCGAATGCTTGCAAGCTTCCAGTCAGGTGATCCAGTTCCTAGAGTACCTAGGCTTCAAGATCAACAGAAAAAAGTCTCGACTTTCTCCATCCCAAAAGTTCCAGTGGCTGGGAATCCACTGGGACCTCTTGTCACACAGTTTCTCCATCCCGACGAAGAAAAGGAAGGAGATAGCGGGCTCTGTCAAGAGACTTCTAGATTCCGAAAGGATATCAAGACGCGAACAGGAGAGGGTACTAGGCTCTCTCCAGTTTGCTTCAGTGACAGACCCAGTGCTAAGAGCACAGCTAAAGGATGCAACCGGAGTTTGGAGAAGGTATGCATCAAACGCGCGAAGAGATCTGAGAAGACCAGTGCCGCCTCGGCTACGTACTCTTCTCAGACCTTGGTCCCAAGCCAGACATCTAAAGAAGTCGGTTCTTCTTCAGCCACCTCCCCCGTCGATGACGATTCACTCGGACGCCTCAAAGGAGGGATGGGGAGGTCACTCTCATCGGAAAAAAGTCCAGGGGACTTGGTCCAAGCTGTTCAGGACCTTTCATATAAACTTTCTAGAAGCTATGGCAGTGCTCCTTACCTTAAAGAAAGTCTCCCTGCGTCACTCGATCCACATAAGATTGGTGATGGACAGCGAGGTGGTTGTGAGATGCTTGAATCGACAAGGGTCGAGGTCACCACCTCTCAACCAAGTGATGTTAGCCATTTTCCGATTGGCGGAAAAGAAGAAGTGGTACCTGTCGGCAGTTCACCTTCAAGGAGTCCGCAATGTGACAGCGGACGCTCTATCCAGGTTCACACCGATAGAGTCGGAATGGTCCTTAGACGCAGGATCATTCTCCTTCATTCTGAATCAAGTCCCAGAACTGCAGATAGACCTCTTTGCGACGAAAGACAACAAGAAGTTGCCCCTGTACGTGTCCCCGTACGAGGACCCCTTAGCGGAAGCAGTGGACGCAATGTCCCTCGACTGGAACAGATGGTCCAGGATTTATCTGTTCCCTCCTCACAACCTTCTGTTGAGGGTCCTCAACAAACTGAGATCCTTCAAGGGGGTAGCGGCAATAGTGGCCCACAAGTGGCCGAACAGTATGTGGTTCCCCTTGGCGTTGGAACTACAGATGAAGTTCGTGCCGCTACCACATCCAGTTCTGACCCAGCGAGTCCAGAAGTCGACTGTCTGCGCTTCATTACAGAAAACCCGGACCCTGCAGCTCATGATTTTCTCGCCCTTGCGGTGAGAAAGCATTTCGGGATTTCGAAAGCCAGCATAGACTTCCTAGAGGAATATAAGTGCAAATCGACTAGAAGGCAATATGAGTCATCTTGGAGAAAATGGGTGGCCTTTGTAAAGGCAAAGAATCCGCAGGAGATCTCAACAGACTTCTGCTTATCTTTCTTCATCCACCTCCATGGCCAAGGGTTGGCAGATCGACCTAGGTAACGAGATCTTTAATAAAGTTCCGAAAGCCTGCGCTAGGCTCAGACCTTCAGCACCTCCAAAGCCCATCTCATGGTCTTTAGACAAAGTTCTTCATTTCGCCTCCCTGTTGAGCAATGAAGAATGTGCGTTAAAGGATTTGACGCAAAAAGTTATTTTCCTATTTGCACTCGCGTCCGGGGCCAGGGTTAGTGAGATCGTAGCCCTCTCGAGAGAGGCAGGTCGTGTTCAGTTCCTGGATGGGGGGATCTGAACCTGTTTCCGGATCCTACGTTTCTCGCCAAGAATGAGTTACCCACCAACAGGTGGGGTCCCTGGAGAATCTGCCCTCTGAAAGAAGATGCATCTCTATGTCCAGTAGAATGCTTAAAGGTCTATCTTCGTAGAACTTCAGACTTCAAGGGTGGTCAACTATTCAGGGGAGAAACATCAGGCTCAAATTTATCTCTGAATCAACTCAGAGCGAAAATCACATATTTTATTCGCAGAGCGGATCCTGACAGTACACCCGCAGGTCACGATCCGAGGAAAGTTGCCTCATCCCTAATTTCTTTAATTGTATGGATTTTGAACATCTCCGTTCATACACGGGCTGGAAGTCTTCCAGGGTGTTCTTTCGCCACTATGCGAAGCAAGTAGAGGAACTTAAGAGATCTGTGGTAGCAGTGGGTCGTGTAGTTAACCCTACTGTTTAACTCTGCGAGGAACAGTGGTCTTATTTGGGACGATTAAGTCCAGGGTGAGTGTGTAGGTACATACTGTACTACAAACTAAATGAGGGCACCAAGTGCCCATATAGACTGTTCCTTCTTTCAAAGGTGAACCTAGCATAAGTTCAGACATGTGTGCCGAGCGTTTCTAACGCTAATGTGATTGATTTGTAATACAGACTTTTATGACTTGATACCTCGGTATCTTATTAAAGTGGTGTTTAATGGTTTTTCTTTCAGATAAACAAGTTCTGTTTACTATCATACTTATGCTTAAAGTTGTGGGTTATCCTCTATATATATATATATATATATATATATATATATATATATATTTGTTGTTAACCTGTCTATTTATTGTCTGTCAATAAACTTGTTCTTGAGAACCTTGCATCTCTTTCACCTGTGTCAATTTATTGGTATAATTGAGCATTTTAATTCTATGTATCTTATCTGGGATAATTCTGATAGAATTGTTCTGTTATGCAAGCTATGTTGCATTGGTTTATGTAGTCCCCTAATGGGAGGACTCCGTCCCATAAAGGGACGAGGGCGGTTTTATTAGTTTCTTCCTATGCGGATATAAACCTTCGTCCAATACAAGTATTGTGCGGATTACTGGTCAATATATATTGACGCAGTGGTTCTATACAAACTATGCTTTACTTAATATAGGGCGAGACCACTATATTAGCTTGCCTGGTATTCATACATAGATATATGTACTCTTCGAGACTTTTCCAGAGTCTAGTAGGACTCTTCCCTGTAGGGGGCAGGAAGCTCTAACATAGTTTATAGTTAGTTGAAAAGATGTATAACGGTAACATCTTAGGTCTCTAGGTCTAGTCGACCGGGGAAAAAATTACCTCCGGGGAGTACGGCACGTTCTGAGAATCCACAGATACAGTAATGCTCTGGTACACTTCCATCAGGACGACATGGCTTGAGCCCAAAAAACGGATTTTGAGCGAAGCGAAAAATCTATTTTAGGGTGAGATGGCCATGTCGTCCTGATGGACCCGCCCTTGCCTTTCTAAGAAAGGGCTGTAGGACCCCTCCCTACATACAGTATCTGTAGCACCTCGTGTACGCTACAAGGAATGCAGATGGCGCCAGGATTGGCGCCAGGCACGCATACGAATCGGGGGATAGATCGGGGGATAGGGAAGCCTTGGGAGCGGCTCCCCTTTTTCTTTCCCGAATTCGTATCTCGCCAATCACCTCCTACGAGACGAAATCTCTGTCCAGGATGTAGATTGCCATGTGACTTGTCTAGAATACGTCCTCTGATATGTAGCGATATCCCTTTCACGAGGGATACTCGCTCCAGGAGTTAGAATTCTGGTACCTTAAGGTAAATTCTCTGGGAATATCGCCGTAGTTGTAATATACCCTAGGAAGCTACCCTATAGGAACTTCCATCAGGACGACATGGCCATCTCACCCAAAAATAGATTTTTCGCTTCGCTCAAAATCCGTTTATTCCTTAAAGCAGGTAAATATTCCAAGTTCGATATTTTTCATAAGACTCAGAGCATTTTCGAACCCTTTTCTTCACTGGTGTATATACTTATGATACATATGTACACAAATCAATTAACAAAGTCTTGAGAACCATATTATATTTGAAAAGTAATATTTGTAAGGGAAATTATTATTATTATTATTATTATTATTATTATTATTATTAATATTATTATTATTATTATTATTATATACACAGAATATATATATATATATATATATATATATATATATATATATATATATATATATATATATATATATATATATA
>NC_090744.1:10120831-10133709 GCF_036898095.1 Palaemon carinicauda | reverse complement strand
TTCTTGAACTCGTTTACCATGTTATTCTTTACAACATCCGCTGGAAGTCTATGAAAAGTATTTACTATTTTGTATGTAAAGAAATTGCCACATTGAGTGGTGTAACCTTTGAAGAGAGAGAGAGAGAGAGAGAGAGAGAGAGAGAGAGAGAGATTACTAAGAAGAGAAACTGGATCTTGTGGAAGCTATCATTTCATTGATATTATTATGGACAGCTCAAGATGACCATTTCACCACGCCATTGGCTATTCGGGAAAGCTAACGAGGGGTCATCTTTTCGTACTCAGGGTCACGTCTGTATCCAGAGGAGAATTCGTGGCGAGTTTCAGGATTGTTTTGCCTGTCATTTCGTAACTAGTTTTTGAGGTGATATATATATATATATATATATATATATATGTCCTATGTCAACGGATAATGTCACATCTGAAAATGGGGGTTTTCACTTTATTACAAAAAGGTTCATGAATACTCTGTGTGCTACCTATAATCTCAGGTGAGTACCTTGTCTACTGATCGCTCACATAGTACTCACTATTTTTAGGTGGAATTCTCCACTGTGGTGGAAATATACTGTCAAACACCACACCTTATGATTCTAGAGTGCATTAACCTTGATGTATAAAACATATTTTGCATACCAAGATTAGGGCAAATATATATATTATATATATATATATAATACATATATATATATATATATATATACATATATATATATACATATATATATATAAATATATATATATATATATATATATATAAATATATATGTCACCTAAGCTACAACCCTAGTTGGAAAAGCATGATATTATAACCCCAAGGGCTCCAAACAGGCAAAAATAGCCCCAGTGAGGAAAGGGAACAGGGAATAGATAAACTACAAAAGAAGTAATGAATAATTAAAATAAAATATTTTCAGAACAGCAACATCAAATTAGATCTATCATATATAAACTATAAAAACCTTAGAAATTATATATCTATGTACTGCAAATACATACTTTTATATACAACCTTACAAACAGAATTCCAATCATAATAGTAAGAAGAACAGTTTCTAGCCAATGTTCTTGAAAAACAAAAGCTCAATCAGATTAAATGAAAATAAGTCTGTATTTACGCTCTACTGCTCATGTTGAAATACCAAAAGGTCCTTTTATTTTCATTCATTCTTTATCTAAAGAGGGGAAAGGTAAATATAAATAATAACTCTAGTGAAAGATCCCTACTGTCAGAGAGGAGAGAGAGAGAGAGAGAGAGCGAGAGAGAGAGAGAGAGAGAGGAGAGAGAGGAGAGAGAGAGAGAGAGAGAACAATAACTCGTTGCCTTATAAGTAAAGCTCACTGGTTTTGTGTGTGTGTTGTGTGTGTGTGGAGATGAGACGAGAGAGAAGAGAGAGAGAGAGAGAGATGGCATAAAATCATAGTCCTAATAAGCTTAGTGACACAGGGAGAGACTACTATTATAAAGCAATCCTCTCTCTCTCTCTCTCTCTCTCTCTCTCTCTCTCTCTGCCATCTACAAGCTATTCTCCATTCGTTCACACAACCGAAACATTAACCATTGTCTCTGGGTAAACAGTTTGACATTTTGCAGGGACATTTATTGCCATCTGGCTCTTTCATTCATGAAATTTATCTTTGATGGAATATGAAAAAGATGAAACGTTATGCCTACATTTGCAGAATTTATATTTCCTGTTCATGTTCAATCTCATAACTGATTGAATTCATTGTCCTTTATAGTGATAACGATAAGCTTTGACAATATCAAAATATTATCGTGTACAAAGTCGACAATTTATTTTGTCTGACATGAAAAAACGCATGATTTTACTAGACTCGTTTAAAAAATATCGTTAAAAACATGACCCTGATTTAGTTGTATTCTTGTAAAAGATATATAACATTAATACTAAATTTGTGTTTACATTTAAAATTACCTCGAGAGAGAGAGAGAGAGAGAGAGAGAGAGAGAGAGAGAGAGAGAGAAATATATATTTGAACAAATATTTCTGCTCAATATTTATCGTTCAGTTTTTCCGTAAGACTGAATGAAATAGAAGAATCTAATTTCTTAGAAAAAAGTACAGGTGAAGACCAAACAAGGTATTATCACGGACTCCCAAAAGAGCATCGGGTTAACCCTTACCTTTGTAGGAACCAATAAAACCGCTCCAAAACCTCAGACATTGACAAATTGAACAGGATCAGACGAAGGGAAACATTGACGTTTTCAAGAAAATAAAATAAAGGATGTGTTATCGCGTCTGTTTACTTCGTTCTCAAAAGTCTTTAGTAAAACTTGGGATTTCATTTAGGTAGGCAGAATATTATGAATATCAGTGTTTGTTGAGCAAGAGGACTCATATTTCATAGATAAGAACCTGATAATAATAATAATAATAATAATAATAATAATAATAATAATAATAATAATATTAATAATAATGATAATAATAATAGTAATAATGATAATAATAATAATAGTAATAATAGAAATAATAATAATATTAATAATAATAATAATAATAATACTACAGTAGTATATAATAATAATAATAATAATAATAATAATAATAATAATAATTCAAGGTTTCAATTTGCGAAATAGTTCAAAATAAAATATGAGAATCGATGAAGCTTAATGGACTGCAATAATTGAAAAGGTTAAGCCTTTTGTCGAAGGTCGGAGGAAAGTCACTTAGAAAGAAGTGAATTTTGGCTTAAACGATTTTATGAATCTAAATCTATTTCTCTTTTCTATTCCAAGGATAATTTAGGGAATTTTTTTTTATTGCTCTGAAATTTCGTTTTACGTCACCTATTTCTGTCTATCTATATATCTATTTAATTATCTATCTAACCCTGTATTTCTTGATTGGACTTATTTTTTAATTTACATAGATAAGGATTGGAGGATGAATCCAACTGGATTATCACTGTGGAATCTAATCAATGATTATACGTTAATCAGAAATAATCATTAATTTAACTTGTGAAACGTTGATTTGTTAACAGTATTGTTCAAAAGGAGAATGCAGTATACTGATTTTATGGTCAGAAATGTGGAATAGATCTACATATGATTAGTAAATGTTATTTATTCTAAATCATAAAAAAAAATTATAAATATAAACGGCTAACTTTTTCAACTGTGAATAAGTTCCAAAATGCATTGCCAAATCGGACTTATCAATTATAAATTAATCAAAACTATGTGTTGAAAGTTACCAAAGTGTTTGGTTTTAAACTTTTCTTTTTAAGATTCGAATCTATTTCATAATTTCTAGATACATAATGATGCATAAGATCATTGGTAGGATGAGGTAAAATCGAAATATCTTGTAAATAAAAGTTGTAGATTATCCTAAAAAAAAAAAAAAAAAAAAATATTATTATTATTTTTTTTTTTTTAATCTACGGACTGCAAGTGTGCAAGTGCCCATTGGCTGAAAACGTCATATTGAACAAAGTTTGACTACATTTTACGAAGAGATCTTAGTTATAATGGAGCAAAGTTCTTGAAAAACATGCCTGACGAATAATTTCAAGTCTTTGGGGGGAGGGCAAGACCTTTAAAATAGGGGTAAGAGTTACCTTTGATGGATGAAACCTCGAAGGCACTAGGAACCAACTATGGCAGTAGAAGGAGGCTGTTTCTTATATTGATCTATCCTCGTCCTTGGGTCGAATTTGAGACTCCATTTACGCGTGTCTAAGATGTTATAACTTACAGTGCAAGAAGAGAGAGAGAGAGAGAGAGAGAGAGAGAGAGAGAGAGAGAGAGGACGTTCGCAAATAATTACGAGCCCGATTTATTTTCTGGGACGAAGTTCGCTTGGAATAAGTTAGAACTTTTTAATAAACGTCGAAGAAATTGACATATCTAATTTATGAGAGGATCTCTCGCAGCTTTGTCAAGAAGAATTCCTAATGTAAGGACTCCAAATGACTTTCCAAGAGTTTATGGGGTAGGTCATTTCGGTTGATTTACTTACTTATTGCTGAAAGATGTCTTTATAGTAGAGCTAAACTATTAATTATGAAAAATAATAGTATAAGCTAAATGATATTCGCTTGGATTTCAATAACCTCCCAAGACGAGGAACTTCGTATTTTTATTTGCTTATTTTTCCTAATTAATTTCTTAACAGACTAATTATTCTCATGTTTTGTAAGGCATGGAATTATATAATATAGAAGAGGGGTTTACTTATATATATATATATATATATATACATATATATATATATATATATATACATATATATACATATACATATATATATATAATTTATATATATATATATATATATATCTATATATATAAATATATATAGATATATTTTATATATATATATATATATATAAATATGTATATATATATATATATATATATGTATGTATATGTATATACAAACTCTATATACTGTATATATACTATATATATATATATATATATATATGTATATATAACTCTATATACTGTATATATACCTATATATATATATATACATGGATATATATTTATGTATATACATATATATATATATATATATATTGTGTATATATATATAACTATATATATTAGTGTGCTACTGTTATTAACACACATTGAGTATGTGTTGTTTGAGATGTTGAATCTTGAAATAAAGTCCAGCATTGTAACTTTAAAATGGTTTATTCTCTAAAAACAACAGTGTTAACATCTCCATCACAGGAGTATAGCTGGTTTGGTCGGATGACCATTTCAGGTGAAGTATAGATATGAACTGCCCTAAATTATCGATATCACAGATATCGTATGTTTAGTTGTCTCAGCATTTAAACACAATATGTAAACTTTACATTGGTCTAGGAAGACAACTGCATCCGGTGACGACACAATATTTCACACGGTATGCATTTGTGTTGATGCTTCAGAAAAATGTTACATTGCTGAGGGATGCAAAATACATCCTGTTATGATTTTATCTGACTACAGCAAATCTCACGCTAGCATCTTCATCCACAATGACATATTACGTCATGTGTTTTAAACATGTAATAACTAACTATTACATATATATATATATATATATATATATTAGTTATATATATAGTTATATAGTCATATAGTTATATATATCCATATATATATATATGTATATATACAGTATATATAGTTATATATACATATACATATATATATGTATGTATATATATATATATATATATATATATATATACAGATTTATATCTATATCTGTGTTCAAAGAAAAGTATTATCATTTATTTCCTGTTCTTCAGACAGACAATATTCTAGTATTGTTAGCATTTAAACTTACATATAAACCTTTTCCCACTCAGTAATTTGGAAAGTAAATAACATCAAAGCATTCACCTGGCATTTCAGAAAAAGCTAAAGAGCATTCCAAGCTAACTTCAAAGAAGGCAAGACTTTTATATAACCTTCTCGTTCCATCAGGGGCGTCGTATAATGAGTCACATAATTGGGTCGACAAAAGCTGGTATTGATGTTAGAAGGAAGATGAGAGGACAAAGGATGATTACGCTTATATTAGCCTCTCTCTCTCTCTCTCTCTCTCTCTCTCTCTCTCTCTCACTCTATATATATATATATATATATGCTATAATGCATATATATACACACACATATATATATATATATATATAATGTATATATACAGTATATATATATGTATATATAAATGTATAATATATTATATATATAATATATGTATATATACATATATATGTCTGTATACATTGGCTGATAACTTTAGATAAAACATAATATAATAAGCAGATATATAGATATACAGTATAATAGATAGAAGGAAAATTGGTAGATAGATAGATAGATATATAGGTACATCGTCTTTTTAGGTCACGCAAAAGTACATAATTTAGGCATAAAACAAGTATTATGAAAAACTAAAAAAAAAAAACTAAAATAAATAATTTTCAGTTGTCTCATTTTTAGTCTCATATATTCTAGGACAAATTATTCTCAAGTTAGGAGAGCCAAATTTAGGACTATATCTTATTTATTTTAAATATCAACTAATCCTACTATATCCTACATAATATAATTACATGTATAAGCAATACTATATTTCTTGATTAAAACGTGAATTCTAACAGTACAAAAGTTTCCATTCACTGTTAAAAAAAGCCGTAATTTAAATCGGAAATTTTTCGTAAAAATCTACTGTTCTCAGCCGTATTTCAGTAAAATACGAGGCGGCCGTAATTTTACCCTACTTTCTAATAATCGATTACGAGTTGATGACCGTAATATTACTGCTTAACGTCTAATATATCCGTTTTTAAAACGAAAGATTCCTGGCAACATTTATTTAAGGAATTTTACTCCGTTTTTCTTTGGCGACAAATTTTCATAGTGTTTTATCACGGAGTTGCTGTAAACACTTTAACCTTACCTCTCATAGCATAAGAAAATTATTCCAGCTAGTGCAAAGTTAATTAAGCTCTTATATTTTGCTTTATCTTAAAGAGCAATTTCCTCGAAAAAAGCCCGGGTATGATGAAAACTGAAAGCGAAAATATACTTCCTCAGAATATGAGGTAGAATTTCTAAGATTGGGGAAGGTGGAATGTTATGATGGTAATTCAGATGATGGACGTGTGGTGCTAACACCTACCACAGGAAAAAAGGGTGTCTAATAATGTTGTGGTGTTAAAGCAGATGGGCCTGGAGGAGTTTGGATAAAAGGAGGATTTTAGGAAGAATGTGGCACCTTTGAAGAATTTTTGAATGATGTGAAAAAAATATGGAGATTACTCAAATAGGAGGTCCCCTTTGATAAATATTCCAATGCATTGTTTATGTGATAGACAGAGGCTATAAAATGTACATGGTTTTATAACGTAGCTAATATTCAGCGTGGCGAGGAAAACTGTCCCAAACCCTAGAAAGAAATAAGGAAATGTCCGAGGCCTTTGTTCTGCAGTGGAATAGAAACTGCTGCATTTGTTTTATATATACATATATATATATATATATATATATATATACATATATATATATACATATATATATATACATAGAGAGAGAGAGAAATATATATATATATATATATATATGTGTGTGTGTGTGTGTGTGTGTAGATATCTGTGTCTGCTTGTTTCAGTATATGTGTACAAATTTGACGCTTACCAAAACATTCGACTCAACTCTGATAAAAAAGCGAGTTTTCATCACTGTTTTCAAACTATTTTAGTTGTGTTGACTTTCAAATTCATTTATCCAGCTGCTTCTATGTTATGAAGTAATATTGCTCAGAGATTAATTCGAATTGCCTCCGTTTGCTCGTAGTATCACATAACTGGACAGTAACGTTACAAACTGTTAATTTCAAAAGGGAAAATTTTCCATAACAAAAAGAGACTTTAGATATTTTAACCTGCCCAAGCATGAATTGTATTTGTATTCTTTATTATAGATTTGGAGTTGTTTAATTACCTCTGCTAACGAAGTTTGAAGTAGGTTAGGTTTTTGCCCCCTGTTTCTGTGTTTGTGTGAGTGTTTGTTTGTGAACAGCTTCCTGGTCACAATTTTAATCGTAAAGTAATGAAACGTACAGGGATTAACCTTTGCGCAAAAATCTAGAATTGATTAAATTTTGGAAGGTCAATGTCATAGGTCAAGGTCATGGTCAAGAAAAATGCCCAATCCATGAAATCAGCCACAAGTTTGAACTTTCGTTGTCACAGAGACTTCAAACTTGGTTCATATTTGAGTGTATGAAAATCCACGCCAATTAATACATGTTAAGGTAAAAGGTCATGATCAAGATCAAGCAAAAGGTCGAAAAAATAAGCTGCCCCGGTAGAGGTCTGTACTCTACTTTAGTGCCCCCTCTAGTTCTATATAAAATCCAAAAGGAAAAAAAGATTTACTAAAATATCTTTAGACATAAATGAAAAAGGACGAGTGGAATCCATTCAAGTGTGAAATAGTTTATTGAAATAATTAGTTTGAATTGAAAGCCATTTTATTATTGGTAAAATACGATATATCTGGTGATGAAATATAAATATAATATTAATGATATTAATATTTTGTAATCACTATTATTGTTGTGTTTGCTGTTGGAGACAATAATAATCAAGTTAATATTAATATGTGATCACTGTTATTGTTGTTGTTTGTACTGTTGGAGACTAATAATTAAGTTAATGTTAACATGAAATCACTGTTATTATTGTTTTTGCTGCTGGAGAGAGTAATAATTAAAGTTAAACTTAATATGTAATCAATGTTATTGTTGTTGTTTCAACTGTTGGGGACTAATAATTAAGTTAATGTTAATATGAAATCACTGTTATTATTGTTGTTTTTTACTGTTGGAGAAAATAATAATCAAGTTAATATTAATATGTGATCACTGTTACTGTTTTTACTGTTGGAGGCTAATAAATAAGTTAATGTTAACATGAAATCACTGCTTTTATTGTTTTTGCCGTTGGAGATAATGATAATGAAAATCAACAGAAGAACAAGTGAACAAAACATCACTTCAATGAAATCTAGTTCAAGTAACAATTTCGTAAATCATAAACCGAAAAAAAAATATTTTAGATATTTTCGGTATGTCTTAAATAAGAACAGCAAAATTGGAAACGTCTCTGCCTGCTGTTTGCCAGTCGGGGGTTCGAGTCCAGCTCAGACCTCGTTAGTGCCATTAGTGTTTGCAACCTTACCATCCTTGTGAGCTAAGGTTGGGGGGTTTGGGGGAGCCTCCCTGGTCCTAGCTTGGGTGGAGAGGAGGTTTGGGCGCTGATCATATAATATATGGTCAGTCTCTAGGGCATTGTCCTGATTGCTAGGGCAATGTCACTGTCCCTTGCCTCTGCCATTCATGAGCGACTTTTAAACCTTTAAACCTTTACGTTAGGGGAGACTAGCTCGAGCAAGGTATCATTAATCAATAGTAGATATAGGTAAAATAAAGGTTATAAAGATCATTATACGAATACTTAACATAAGAACTATATTAGATTCGAGATTATCAGCAGACTAAATCACAAATATCACTGTTAATAATATTTATAAAAAATTGTGTGATGAATAACTTATAAAATTCATATTAAATGCAAGAAATATATAAATGAATTACTGATAGACCCAGGCCTACATGGCTGAGAATTATGAAACAGTAGGTAGGAGATAATGAATTAAAAAGTATTGATTTAATAGTTCAAGATAGAGACATTTGGCGAAATCTAACCAAGGCACTTTGCGTCACTATACTAAATTTTTTTTTAATGAGACATATTTGCACCGACTCGCAGCGGTGCCCTTTTAGCTCGGAAAAAGTTTCCTGCTCGCTGATTGGTTAGAATTATCTTGTCCAACCAATCAGCGATCAGGAAACGCTTCCGAGCGAAAAGGGTACCCCTGGGAGTCGGTGCAAATCTGCCTCGCTAAAATAAATTGACTATAGGCGTAGGAGGAGAGGATGATCACTAGATTATATCCCACCATTTATAAGCCTAATAATGAAACTTGCAAACCAAAGACACTAGCCTGCCCTTATGTTGCTAAACTTTTGTGTTAATTAGATACAGGTCTTAGTGTATTGGAGAAGTTGGTCTCATAATAGATGACATCTCGTGATTCTCTTGAAGAAAAATGAGGGATATTTTCATTAGTAGGTTTTCTGGTGAGTAATTAAACATGGCGTCTATGGAGAGTATTTTGTGCTTGTAATTAGTTCCTTTTATGGGCCTTTCTAAGAAACAGGATATATATATATAAATATATATTTATATATACTATATATATAATAAACCATGGTTTTATTTAGTGATTATTGTTTCGAATACTATAAGAAAGGTTACAGGAAATTAAACTATTATGATTATATGTATGTGTCTATGTCTATATTAATATTTAGTATATATATATATATATATATATATGTATATACATGATTTTGCATACATATATATATATATATAAATAAATATATATATATATATATATATATTTATATATATATATATACTGTATATATATATATATATATATATATATTTATATATATATATATTTATATATATATATATATATACATATATATATATATACATATATATATATACATATATATATATATATATATATTTATATATATAAATAATGTGGACAATAACAATAATATAATATAATTTCGTAATTACAAAGAACGAAAAAAATATTTTCAAGTTCCTGCGTGTCATTTCAAATAACATACCTCACTCTCAAAATCCCACACAGAAAGAGAGCCATTTATAATAAATAGTAAATTCCTTTCTTCAGAAGGGATCATAATTACATCAATACGAGAGGGACATAAATTTATGTAACCCTAATACATTTTTTTAAGTTTATGATCCCAAGCGGGATAAAATAGAATTGTGAAACGTAATCATTTCCAATTTCCACTCAGATCTTCGGCAAGATGAGAATATTGCAATTTGTTAAGACTTAGGAATTCATCAGATAAATTCTTTTCAATGGGATTATGCCATTCAAAAGTGGTGTAATTATGTGGCATAAATTATGATAGAATTATATTCCCTGTGTTTATGTATATATCTCGTCTGTTTATCTGTGTTACTGATATCATGAAATAATGGATTTTATATATATATATATATATATATATATATGTATGTATATATATATATATATATATATTTATATATATATATAATGTTTATATATATATCTATCTATCTATATAATATATACATATATTATATATATATATATATTCATATATATATAAATATACATATATATATAGATAGATATATATAGATATAAACATATATATAATATATATATATGTATGTTTATATCTATATCTATCTATATATCTATCTATCTATCTATCTATCTATATATATTATATTATTATATATATATACTTTTCCATGAAATTTGCTTAATCGTCACTACTAGAGGAAATCATGATTAGGTTGATGATATTTATACCTTTTTCTTGAAATCATCTTCGCTAGCCGTCACTAAAATAATTCCTGCGAGATTTTATCATTCAATTGTAGTATCCCTTTTCCTAATGAAGTTCAGGTACTAAAGACATGTATAATTGTGGCAAGACTTGCCTTACAATTGTAATGAAAATCACCATACATAATACTTAATAATTACGATTTTTTGATGAAAAAGCCTATGAGGTTAAGGATATAAGGTTGATTTAATGAAATTTAGACGACACATCTTGAGATACCTTAACGTGGTGAAAGGGTTTTTTTTTTAATCGCCATGATCAGCAAATTTGTACTAGCCAGTGCCACCCCCAATAGACTTGTTTATTGTGAGGGATCAAACGAAAGTCTCCCACCATCAGCAAACCGCACTGGTGAGGAAAACTGGCCAAAAACCACAGCTATGAATATGGACATGTCTGAGGCATTTTGTCCTGCAGTGGACTAGAAACGTCTGCATTTATTGATATTGTTGTGGATGCAATAGAAATATTTAAACAATTTTTAACTTCGTATTGACCATATAATAAGCTCGTATTTGTAAAATGTATTAAAAAAATAAATTCTTTGCTGTAGGGTGCTGGTCTTATCAAACGTTAACTCATTAAACAAAGTGTATGCGGCCTTGGTAAGCTGACTCTAATCTCAGAAGGTGAATTTTTTTTATTGTTGTTTTGGTGTGATAGATGGCGCGTCTAAGCTTTGTTTCAGGAATATCTCACACAATTTATGGCCAAGCATTTTAGCATACTCATGAGATTATCCTCTCTCTCTCTCTCTCTCTCTCTCTCTCTCTCTCTCTCTCTCTCTTTTGAATGAAATTTAAGGAATAGGTTTTATTAGCTGCCTTGTAAAAGACATTTGGTACGTGAGAGATATTTCTTTCAATAATAGAATTATTATTATTATTATTATTATCATTATTATTATTATTATTATTATTATTATTATTATTATATTATTATTATTATTATTATTCTCCAGCTATAAGGAGACTTCATTTAAATGGTGAACAATTTCAAAAACAAAAAGTAATAAATTTTTCTCCTTCAAACAATTATTCATAAAGTATACATCCTTAGACATATTATGGAATTCTACTAAGCATCTCGAAACCTTTTTTATTTAAATGATGAACCTTTTAGAAAACAAAATTAAGTTTTATATTTTTTTTATCACAAACAATTCTTCAAAAGCCATAGAAAAATGAGTAAGTACATTCTTAAACATTTATGGAAATCTACTAGACATTTTGGAAGTTTCTTATTCAAATAAAGGATAATTTAGAAAATAAAAAGTTAATTTTTTTTCCATCTACTATTAACTCTTCAAAGACTAGCCAATGTAAAAATAATAAGACAAACACGTGGGTACACTATTATTTATATTTTTCTTCCTCTTGTTATTTTGAAGTTTTTATAGTTTATATATAAGAGATTTTATGTTATTACTGTTCATAGAAATATTTTATTTTAATTGTTCATTACGTTTCTTGGGCTTATAGCATTCTTCTTTTCCAACTAGGGTTATAGATTAGGAAGCAATGATAAATAATAATAATAAATAATAATAATAATAATAATAATAATAATAATAATAATAAATAATAATAATAATAATAATAATAATACATCCTAAAAATAATAATAATAATAATAATAATAATAATAATTAAATAATAATACATCCTTAAAAATGTTTTGAAATTCTACTAGACCTCTCAAACTTTATTTAGGCCTGGTCCCCATCCAGAAGGAGTAAACTTCTTTTCCTGCTTCGTTGTAAATTCAAAGGAGCGTCTTCTTTAATGGCCAAATAACTCAAGTTCTTGCTATTAGTTCTTAGGTA
>NC_090744.1:10113331-10118331 GCF_036898095.1 Palaemon carinicauda | reverse complement strand
CAGGGAGGGCCAGGCAATGGCTGCTGATGACTGAGTAGGTAAATCTATAGGCTTCCCCAAAACCCCCATTCTTGGTGGTTGCAAACACTATAAAACTATCCAGGTTGAGCATGACCCAAAGCCAAGTCTGGCGATAGCCAAGCAGGGACGCTTCCAATAGGCCACCATAACCATAGACTAATGTTCTGTTTTATATAGTAATATAGTCATATACTTAACAACAAACAACAACAACAACAAATGTAGCCGTTCTCAGTCAACTGCAGGACAAAGACCTCAGATATGTTCTTAATCATGTCTGTGGTTTGGCCAGTTTTCATCACCACGCTGGCTACTGTAGTTCAGTGATTATTATTATTATTATTATTATTATTATTACTTGCTAATCTACAATCCTAGTTGGAAAAGCATGAAGCTATAAGCCCAGGGGCCCAAGAAGGGAAAATAGCCCAGTGAGGAAATAAAATAAGGAAAAGTGAAGTACTTTAAAAGCAGTATCAACATTGAAATAAACATTTCCTATTTAAACTATAAAAGCTTTAACAAAACTAGAGGAAGAGAAATGGGATAGATTAGTGTGGCCGAGTGTATCCTCAAGCAAGTGGGAGACTATATTCAGATTGTTCACAGCAAACCAACCTAGTATGGGTGTCCCTGACTAGAACAGCTTTGCTGGTCATGGTGATACACAAACCATTTCACGACGTTAAGGTATCCCCATTCAGAAGGGGATATACTTTGCAAAGTTATACAAATATAGAATTGAAAATAACTTCTCAATATTATGATTAAAAATGCTTATCTTGCAAAAAAGTCTTACGGTTAACATTATGGGTTAATCTTGATTTGAAAGTTATGATTAAAATCTATTACAGTTAATAATATAGTTTGAATATTATTTAAAACCACCCTGAACAGAAATGATAAGCTGTCCTTGCTGCCTGACTTTAAAAACACCAATGATTTTCAATGCAATAGCCACTAATCGTTCATCAGCATCCAATACAAATATCTATTTATCCATCTAGATAGATAGCAGGCATTATATATTTCCATTAGAATACTTACACGTTGAGGAGTCTTGGGCACACACAAACATAAACACACCTGCAAATGACAACGAAAGTATAGTTCTTACACCTTACACGTTGAGGAGTCTTGGGTACATACAAACACACACAAGCGTACACACACCTGCAAATGACAACGAAAGTATAGTTCTCACACCTTATAGTGAAGTATTGCTTGACCGAGTGGCGCATCCATGGATACTAAAGAAACAGATACAGGGAATGTTGCGTACCATTTTTAAGTAAATTCCAAGTTTCTTATTCTTTCAAAGTCTGGAAATTTAAGCTAGATTTTTTCTTCTGCAACTGGTAATGTATACTATATTGTCATGTTCAGTATTTAATTCCAGGTTTCTTATTCAATTGAAGGCATCACCAAAATAGATAAAAAATTACCACCATGACAAATTGATTCAAATCTATTTACCAATGAAATTTTTATAGATGAATTTGATACATTCTAACTATTTACTAGCCTCTACCCCAATACGCCAAAATAAAAATTATCATCATGACAAATTACCTAAAATATATTCATCATGAAATATTTTTATATAAATTTGATACATTCTTACTATTTACAACCCACTGTCCCAGTACACCAAAACAATCTCTTTGTATACACAAACAAACAAATGAAATTATCTTTGTCAACAGGTTAATGCCAAACTATGCGAGCCCGAAGGGAAATGTTTTTGCAAATTGGAAAATTGCAAAAGTTCTGTTTGTCGAAAACAACCATTGCAATTAGAAATTCTGTCGAGAGCAATCAATGTATTTGCGAACATCGATGTATTTCACTATTCGAACTATTTCTTTATTTGATTACAAAATAAAATAAACATTCAAATATGACTCTCTCTCTCTCTCTCTCTCTCTCTCTCTCTCTCTCTCTCTCTCTCATTGGATTTCCCTATTCAGGAAGATTAATTTTATTATAATTTTAATCCAATAATTGTGAGCAATATGTTTCGGCATGTTTTATTTTCTTTCACATGTAGGCAAATCTATTTTATTATTATTGCTACTGTAATGAAATACATAATTATTATTATTATTATTATTATTATTATTATTATCATTATTATTATTATTATTATTATTATTATTACTGCGCTCACTTGAAGTATACATATTTAACAAAATAGCTACTAATTGAAAAACAATACTCTCTCTCTCTCTCTCTCTCTCTCTCTCTCTCTCTCTCTCTCTCTCTCTGTCCTGTAATGTTTATGCATGTACTAAACATAATGTATCTATCTATCTACATATGTATCCATTAGAAACACACACACATAAATATGAGAATCGGATATTAATTTTCATGTAGTGAAGCAGATTTGGATTTTACATACCTCTGTTTATACTGATGAAAATTTGAAGATCTTTGCAGTACGTAGAAAGTTTATTTACTGATGGAGCTACGATAGGATGTAATCAGCAGAGTTATATATATATATATATATATATATCTATATATATATATATATATAGATCGATATATATATATATATATATATGTATATATATAGATCGATATATATATATATATATATGTATATATATATCTATATATATATGTATATATATATATATATATATATCTATATATATATAAATAGATAGATCGATATATATATATACACATATATATATATACATAAATATATATATATATATATAGATAGATAGATAGATAGATCGACATATATATATATATATATATACATATATATATGCATATATATATACACACACATATATATATATATATATATATACATATATATATATATATATATACATATATATATCCATCCATCCATATACCAAAGGCACTTCCCCAACTTTGGGGGGTAGCCGACAACAACAAGAAACAAAACAAAAAAGGGGACCTCTACTCTCTACGTTCCTCCAGCCTAACCAGGGACTCAGCCGAGTTCAGCTGGTACTGCTAGGGTGCCACAGCCCAACCTCCCACATTTCCACCACAGATGAAGCTTCATACTGCTTAGTCCCCTACTGCTGCTACCTCCGCGGTCATCTAAGGCACCGGAGGAAGCAGCAGGGCCTACCGGAACTGCGTCACAATCGCTCGCCATTCATTCCTATTTCTCGCACGCTCTTTTGCCTCTCTCACATCTATCCTCCTATCACCCAGAGCTTTCTTCACACCATCCATCCACCCAAACCTTGGCCTTCCTCTTGTACTTCTCCCATCAACTCTTGCATTCATCACCTTCTTTAGCAGACAGCCATTTTCCATTCTCTCAACATGGCCAAACCACCTCAACACATTCATATCCACTCTAGCCGCTAACTCATTTCTTACACCCGTTCTCACCCTCACCACTTCGTTCCTAACCCTATCTACTCGAGATACACCAGCCATACTCCTCAGACACTTCATCTCAAACACATTCAATTTCTGTCTCTCCATCACTTTCATTCCCCACAACTCCGATCCATACATCACAGTTGGTACAATCACTTTCTCATATAGAACTCTCTTTACATTCATGCCCAACCCTCTATTTTTTACTACTCCCTTAACTGCCCCCAACACTTTGCAACCTTCATTCACTCTCTGACGTACATCTGCTTCCACTCCACCATTTGCTGCAACAACAGACCCCAAGTACTTAAACTGATCCACCTCCTCAAGTAACTCTCCATTCAACATGACATTCAACCTTGCACCACCTTCCCTTCTCGTACATCTCATAACCTTACTCTTACCCACATTAACTCTCAACTTCCTTCTCTCACACACCCTTCCAAATTCTGTCACTAGTCGGTCAAGCTTCTCTTCTGTGTCTGCTACCAGTACAGTATCATCCGCAAACAACAACTGATTTACCTCCCATTCATGATTATTCTCGCCTACCAGTTTTAATCCTCGTCCAAGCACTCGAGCATTCACCTCTCTCACCACTCCATCAACATACAAGTTAAACAACCACGGCGACATCACACATCCCTGTCTCAGCCCCACTCTCACCGGAAACCAATCGCTCACTTCATTTCCTATTCTAACACATGCTTTACTACCTTTGTAGAAACTTTTCACTGCTTGCAACAACCTTCCACCAACTCCATATAACCTCATCACATTCCACATTGCTTCCCTATCAACTCTATCATATGCTTTCTCCAGATCCATAAACGCAACATACACCTCCTTACCTTTTGCTAAATATTTCTCGCATATCTGCCTAACTGTAAAAATCTGATTCATACAACCCCTACCTCTTCTAAAACCACCCTGTACTTCCAAGATTGCATTCTCTGTTTTATCCTTAATCCTATTAATCAGTACTCTACCATACACTTTTCCAACTACACTCAACAAACTAATACCTCTTGAATTACAACACTCATGCACATCTCCCTTACCCTTATATAGGTGGTACAATACATGCACAGACCCAATCTACTGGTACCAATGACAACACAAAACACACATTAAACAATCTCCCCAACCATTCAAGTACAGTCACACCCCCTTCCTTCAACATCTCAGCTTTCACACCATCCATACCAGATGCTTTTCCTACTCTCGTTTCATCTAGTGCTCTCCTCACTTCCTCTATTGTAATCTCTCTCTCATTCTCATCTCCCATCACCGGCACCTCAACACCTGGAACAGCAATTATATCTGCCTCCCTATCATCCTCAACATTCAGCAAACTTTCAAAATATTCCGCCCACCTTTTCCTTGCCTCCTCTCCTTTTAACAACCTTCCATTTCCATCTTTCACTGTCTCTTCAATTCTCGCGCCGGCCTTCCTTACTCTCTTCACTTCTTTCCAAAACTTCTTATTCTCTTCATATGACTGACCCAGTCCCTGACCCCACCTCAGGTCAGCTGCCCTCTTTGCCTCACGTACCTTGCGCTTTACTTCCACCTTTTGCTCTCTATATTTTTCA
>NC_090744.1:10103331-10108331 GCF_036898095.1 Palaemon carinicauda | reverse complement strand
GTGACCAGAAACCTTCATTCTTCGGCTGATGTTGTCATCTAAATGCGGTGTGGCTTCCTGGTTCCACTCAACTATAGTTTCTTTCAAGTTCTCGTTGCAAATCGTTTCAGGCTTGGTGTTGAAGACCTGCCTCTCTGCATGCTCAAGCCTCCATTCAATAAGGCACTGTTGTAATTCCTACAAGGACTACTAGCAGGAGGTATTTTTTCTAAAGACGAACCGGTTAGTATAGGATTGTCTGGAGGTTTAAGAGACGCCGGTATCCCTGGATTGATATGATGGACGGTCAGAGTTGTGTCCTCTTCTTCTTCCCCTTCTTCATCTCTCCTCTGCGAGGCCTGGCACGCCATCTATTGGGAATAAATGTGCACAAACCATTTATTACTAATAATTCATCAGAAGAGTTTGAATAATTTTTTAATGGAAATGAATGGTTTGCATGTAATTTTTAATTACTTTTAAGTATAAATGTTTGCGTGTGATATTTAGGTTAGCTATTGATATATAACTGATCATGATAATTTTCAACTTCCTTTTTTTGGCTTTTAGAGTGAAATGTCCAAGTAATGATATTCAGCAGAAAAAATCTAACGAATCTGTTGATCAAAAAATACAGTAATGAACACTGGCTCTGTCAAAGTTTTCTAATAAAAGTGAACTACTCTGTCTCCTAAATATAAGAGACCGAACCACTTTATAGATATAAAGCTAATGAATTAGAGCAAACAGAGCGAAGCAATAAGAAGAATGTTGCTGAATCAAATTCCTAAAAGTAATAAAACACTGATGCGTTTCTTTAAATATAGAGAAACATCTCACCTGATAATGGGAAGGAGAAGACACAGTGTCTGAACTTCCAGTTCTGTCCTCTTCATCCGTCGTAATTCCTGGAGTTGATGCAGGGGTGTAACAAGCCTTGTAGGTGTCTGGTTAAAAGAGAATCAGCCATGCATCATCAAATTGATCTGATTACTTTACTTGTAAGTGTAAATGTCATATAGATATATAACCTTTATGTAAACAATTATTGATATGAACAATAAAATCTTATAAAAGGCCAAATTCAAAAATTCTAATCCTAAAAACGAGATGGGAGAATAGTGAGGGACCCAGCATCCTTACTTGAGGTCTGTCGCATTTTGGTGAAGCGTTTGAAAAAGAATATGATTATTGATATGTTTAGAACGAGTAACGCAGCTCCAGTTAAGGACATCAACAAGAGAGTCAGACGAGGAACTCTGGGCTGACTGCTGCTACTGGCTACCTCCTCTTCAACACCTGAGAATGGTATAATGGTTCCATATGTTACTAGTGGACATTATTGGAACTCGTCGTACTGTAAAGCATGTGATAATGCAAGTGGAAGAACTTGGGAACTATCAAGGTAACTTCAAACAACTTTAAATATTAGGAAGTTTAAAACACAGGTGGTTAATTAATACAATTAATGCACAATCCTTATTTACTATGTGATCTGTGATTTGAAATACCTCGGTGATCACATGATCTTGAACTCTTTATTTTAGGTTATTCATTTTTTTATTTGTACAAAATTTCACAGAAGAGTTTTGAATGATCTTGCAGCCAGTGTATTATGATAAATTAATTAAAAAAGAAAAGCTGAGTAAGACATTTTTGATTACCTGGAACAGTGAAATGTGTTGGTGGGAGAGCGAAAGGAGACGCGTCCCTGGTCGTTGAATGACTGAATCATTACCTCATAACTAGTACCAGGCATCAGTCCTTGTATTGATGCTGTGGTAATGTTTCTCCCAACGACGTCTATGAACTAAACAGTAAGAGTAAAACGAGATTAGATACTCTCTAAGAGTGAGAAGGGGTTTGTTTTCTATATCAAATGTAATTTTATTAGACCTTCTCTTAGAATGAAAAGGCTTTTTTATCATAACAAATCTACTTTTATTATATGTTCTCTTCGGGTTAAAAAGGTTCTTTTTCTATATCAAATGTAATTTCATTAGATGTTTTGATAGAGTGAAAAGGGGTTCTTTGTTCTATATCAGATCTAATTTCATCAGATGTTCACCTAGAGTAAATGAAGGTAATTTTTTTTAAATCAAATCTTATTTCATTATATGTTCTCTTAGAGTGAAACAAATTTTCTTTCGATATAAAATGTAATTTCATCAGGATAGAAATAAATTTATCATATTAGTCTTCAAGATAAAATTGAAAGGGATATACGTTCACCTAATTATTCAATGCTGGGAAGTTATCTGAAGTATGTATATAAACAAACCATCACATTTTTATTTAAAGAAATATAGAAGCATGGAGCTTGGTTATATCTCATAGTATCTTACTTACAATATATTTATTTCCAGTTTGTGGTCGATATTTAAGAGAATACCCCGATGGGGACGTTCCTTTGTCAGCTGGTAGCCAAGACAAGATGGCTGTGCTTCCCATTACATTGCTCACCTGGGGTAAAGACGTGTAAAAATTATATGCAAACGGTTTAATGCAGGACAATGTCATAGAAACTAACCACATATACATATGATCAGCATCCAAGACCCCTCTCAACCAAAGCTAGGACTAAGGGAGGCAAGGCAATGGCTGCTGATGATTCAACAGATAGAACTATAGGCTCCACCAAACCCTCCATACTTAGCATACAAGGATGGGGAAGTTACAGCGACCAGAAATACAAACGAGTTTGACCGGGACTCAATCCCCAGTTGGCGTTCACCAGTCAGGGACGTTACTACAATTGGCCGCTCATGAATGGCAGGGGACAAGGGACAGTGACATTGCCCTATCAAGCAGGACAATACCATAGAGACTGACCATATATATATATATATATATATGTGTGTGTGTGTGTGTGTGTGTGTGTGTGTGTGATCAGCGCTCAAGCCCCTCTCTACCCAAGCTAAGACTACGGGATGGCCAGGCAATGGCTGCTGATGACTCAGCACATAGTCCCTATAGGCTCCTCCAAACCCACCATCCTTAGCTTACAAGGATGGAGAGGTTGCAGCGACCAACTAAACTAACGAGTTTGAGCGGGAATCGAAATCACAGTCTGGCGTTCACCATTCAGGGACGTTACCGCATCATCCACCACTACCCCAAAAGTAACTATTTACTATTTAAGGACTGAGAGAGAGAGAGAGAGAGAGAGAGAGAGAGAGAGAGGTTCATCCGAGATGATAGCTAAATAATTTTATTGTAACGAATAGATTTAATTTCTTATTAGAGATGTAGATAAAGAACGAAGTTTTATATCCACAGTATGAACATCCTCAATGTCGATCAAAGAGGACACATATTTAATGATATTAATAATATTCATCAACGTACTAAATCATGCTAATTATTTTCCATTAGTCAATCATTGTATACAAACAAAATTATCTTGTATATCAGAGACATTAACATAAAAGTATACGAATGCTATTAAAATCAAAATATTTTCAGAATATGGAACATCACTCCGTAAATCGTAAAAAAATATGATGATTCTCTAAAGACAAATTAAAAATAAAACACATAACAGAACTACAAACTTTTCCAATGACACTGGAAAGAGGATAATTACCATCCTCATCTGGGCACTTGAAAAGTAAACTTACATTCTAGCACTCTAGGCTAACCACTTAATAAAATATACGTTGCGTTCTTAGCTGGCAAATTCCTAAAGGTAAAATATAAAGGAATTTTAAAATGTAATATGATTTAATGTGCCCTATATAATAAAGAGCAAGTGTCTGGCTCTATATATATATATATATATATATACATATACTGTATATACAAATATATATATATATATATATATTTGTATATACAGTATATGTATATATATATACATATACGGTATATACAAATATATATATATATATATATATATACATATATATATATATATATATATACATATACTGTATATACAAATATATATATATATATATATATATATCTTTATATATATATATATATATATATAAATATATACTTTATATATGCATATATATATGTGTATCTATACATATATATATATATAGATAGATAGATAGATAGATAGATGAATAGATAGATAGATATGTATAAGCGGCATAACCAGACGTATAACCACTCGGTCTCTCATATTCTTCGGGTATGAGGGAGTCGGAGTAAACAAACACTAGTGAGAGGAAGGTGGGTGTACGCATGTGTGCATATCCATCTAAATATTCACCAGTTATTTTCAACGGGTCGCGTACACTACATTATAATATAATCCTGGAAATAACTGAATGATATAAAAATAATCAAATGAAAGCAAGGTTATTTTCACCATCTTAGATAAAATGGAAAAAAATATAGTATTCATTATTGTTTATTATTATTATTTATATACTTACATTCAAGCTCTGTGGTTCCGAAGGCGGAACTGGAGGCCCAAGAGTATGGTTAGCAGTGTAAGTTCCCCTGGAATTCGTGGCCTTACAGATATAAGTCTTGAAATCCATTGCAGTGATATTTCGAACCTCTAACACAGACAACCACACAGCGAGATCATCCAATAACTTGGGTGGCAGCGAAGAGGACGAATGTGGATTACATTTTGTAATTAAAAAATTGTATTTGTTTTATTTTTCCTTAAGATGCAGAATTATATATTGTTTAACTTGTCGTGTACACCCTCTCTCTCTCCTCTCACTCTCTCTCTCCTCTCTCTCTCTCTCTCTCTCTCTCTCTCTCTCTCTCTAAATTAAAGAATAATATTTATATTTTTTTTCTTTAGAAACATGGATAATTGTTTATAGTTTACCTTTTTCACGCACCATCTCTCTCTCTCTCTCTCTCTCTCTCTCTCTCTCTCTCTCTCTCTCTGATAATTAAATTCATCGACAGTGAAATTATCTAGAAACTTAGGTTGCAGTGAAGAGGACGAATATGGATTACATTTTAGTAATTCAAAAATTGTATTTGTTTTGTTTTCTCCTTAAAAATATGCAAAATTGTATATAGTTTAACCTTTCATGCACCCT
>NC_090744.1:10090831-10093331 GCF_036898095.1 Palaemon carinicauda | reverse complement strand
CAGAAATATGCAAAAAAATAGCAAAAATGACGTCAACTTTCATGTGTTCGATATAGAGTCATGGATAGACGCTTTTTAGCAAAGTTTCAACTCTATAATCTTAGCTTCTGAATGAGCTAGATAGCTGTTCGACCTCAGGTTTTGTAGATTATGTTTTAAATTGTGTATTAGGCTATGTGGGAATGTTTTGCGGTAATCACGAAGGCTGTAGTCACGTACTTAAGTTTCAAAAGGCATCAAACTGACATCTTTAAGCGAACTTTCAACGTTTATTTCTTAGCTTCTGAATAATAACTTATAGACATGTTTGACCTCACATTTTGAAGATATGACTATAAACTAGTTAATCAATACGCTTGCGTAAAAAAAGAGTGATATTTTACCCAAAAACCGATAAATCGGTTGGAACTTTTGACCGGGGAAACGTCTGTCTATATCCGAACATAACTTGACAACAAAACGTTTACCCGATTGAGCGGTTTAAAGACTTGATATAAAAATTTTAACCGGGTGTCGCCGGTCGCTTGCTTTTGACATTACCCATAGTCATAAAACCAAAAAATTCTGGGTAACGAACCTACAACTATAACGTTAAATAATGAAATAGCATACACGCCAACCTTTGATCACAGCGCTGGCGACCGGGGGAACAAGCAAAAATGCTGCCAGTGCTGTGATCAAAGGTTGGCGTGTATGCTATTTTATTATTTAACGTTATAGTTGTAGGTACGTTACCCAGAATTTTTTGGTTTTATGACTATGGGTAATGTCAAAAGCAAGCGACCGGCGACACCCGGTTAAAATTTTTATATCAATTCTTTAAACCGCTCAATCGGGTAAACGTTTTGTTGTCAAGTTATGTTCGGATATAGACAGACGTTTCCCCGGTCAAAAGTTCCAACCGATTTATCGGTTTTTGGGTAAATATATATATATATATATATTTATATATATATATATATATATATATGTATATATATATATATATACATTTATATATATAAATATATCTAATATATATATATATATATATATGTATATATATATATATATATATATCTGTGTACCAGAGCTTGAGATACCCATATGGGAAATATATTTAAGTTTTGATAAACAAAATATATGAAAACAATATACAAATCAAAATATGCTATTTGGTGGAACATTGGTATTAACGATTAACTATTTATTCAGGTAAAATATCTGTTCAAACGAGCGGGTCAAATGAGAGCAAATGTTATCGAATGATCTGATCTAATGAGAACTTATGTTACAAAATATTACCAAGCAAATCATCTATATAACATCACACTGAGTAAACGCGACATCACACGATTAAACTCAAACAGTAACTAATTACATACGACTAATTATTTCAAAACCATGGGATCTAATTACAAATACTTACTAATTATGCTAATGACATGGGATTCGCTCACAACCCTTTCGCTGGCGGAGTTATGAGCGGTGCAGTCCACGTTGATTTCACTCAGGGCTAATGATCGATCCAGGTAATACTTCAGGTCAGACGAGGTCACAAAGCCTCCGTCTTCGGTCTCGCTGATTAGCGAGGCTACGGTGGCCACTTTCATTCCTTTTATAATAATAATAATAATAATAATAATAATAATAATAATATTATTATATATAGCTAAACTAAAGCTTACGAGAAACAAAATCAATAAAAAATTATTTGGATTGGTTTTCACTAAGCACGAGGAACTACATGAATGAGTTTTCTGCCAATCAAATTATTAACTCAGTTACAGTAGAAATGAAATCAATAATTGCATAAGAGGTTTTGTATTTGGTATTAATTGATGCATAAAAAAAAAGAAAGAAAAAAAAAACATTTGGTAAATAAAAAAGCGCGAACGAGGATGATAGAGAAGATGCGCCGTCTCTCTCAGTTTTATCATTCACATATGCTCGAAGGTCTTCAGGTTTCGCTATGACAGAAGCACAAATCAGATTTCACTATGACGGAAGCATGAATCAGGTTTTGCTATGACAGCATGAATCAGGTTTCGCTATGACAGAAGCTTGACTCATTTCTCGCTATGACAAAAGCATGAATCTTTTTTTTGCTATGACAGAAGCATGAATCAGATTTCGCTATGACGGAACATGAATCAGGTTTCGTTATGACAGAAGCATGAATCAGGTTTCGCTATGAGAGAAGCATGAATCATTTTCCGCTATGACAGAAGCATGAATCATGTTTCGCTATGACAGCATGAATCAGGTTTCGCTATGACGGAAGCATGAATCAGATTTCGCTATGACAGAAGCACGAATTAGGTTTCACTATGACGGAAGCATGAGTCAGGTTTTGCTATGACAACATGAATCAGGTTTCGCTATGACAGAAGCTTGAATCATTTTACGCTATGACAGAAGAACGAATCAGGTTTTGCTCTAAGAGAAGCATGAAACATTTTTCGCAATGACAGAAGCATGAATCAGGTTTTGATATGACGGAAACATGAATAATTTTTTG
>NC_090744.1:10078331-10085831 GCF_036898095.1 Palaemon carinicauda | reverse complement strand
AAGCTTCTCTTCTGTGTCTGCTACCAGTACAGTATCATCCGCAAACAACAACTGATTTACCTCCCATTCATGGTCATTCTCGCCTACCAGTTTTAATCCTCGTCCAAGCACTCGAGCATTCACCTCTCTCACCACTCCATCAAACATACAAGTTAAACAACCACGGCGACATCACACATCCCTGTCTCAGCCCCCACTCTCACCGGAAACCAATCACTCACTTCATTTCCTATTCTAACACATGCTTTACTACCTTTGTATAAACTTTTCACTGCTTGCAACAACCTTCCACCAACTCCATATAACCTCATCACATCCCACATTGCTTCCCTATCAACTCTATCATATGCTTTCTCCAGATCCATAAACGCAACATACACCTCCTTACCTTTTGCTAAATATTTCTCGCATATCTGCCTAACTGTAAAAATCTGATTCATACAACCCCTACCTCTCTGAACCACCCTGTACTTCCAAGATTGCATTCTCTGTTTTATCCTTAATCCTATTAATCAATACTCTACCATACACTTTTCCAACTACACTCAACAAACTAATACCTCTTGAATTACAACACTCATGCACATCTCCCTTACCCTTATATAGTGGTACAATACATGCACAAACCCAATCTACTGGTACCATTGACAACACAAAACACATATTAAACAATCTCACCAACCATTCAAGTACAGTCACACCCCCTTCCTTCAACATCTCAGCTTTCACACCGTCCATACCAGATGCTTTTCCTACTCTCGTTTCATCTAGTGCTCTCCTCACTTCATCTATTGTTATCTCTCTCTCATTCTCATCTCCCATCACTGGCACCTCAACACCTGGAACAGCAATTATATCTGCCTCCCTATTATCCTCAACATTCAGCAAACTTTCAAAATATTCCGCCCACCTTTTCCTTGCCTCCTCTCCTTTTAACAACCTTCCATTTCCATCTTTCACTGTCTTTTCAATTCTTGCGCCAGCCTTCCTTACTCTCTTCACTTCTTTCCAAAACTTCTTCTTATTCTCTTCATATGACTGACCCAATCCCTGACCCCCACCTCAGGTCAGCTGCCCTCTTTGCCTCACGTACCTTGCGCTTTACTTCCACCTTTTTCTCTCTATATTTTTCATACTTCTCTATACTATTACTCTGCAGCCATTCTTCAAAAGCCCTCTTTTTCTCTTCCACTTTCACCTTCACTCCTTCATTCCACCATTCACTGCCCTTCCTCATGCTGCCTCCAACAACCTTCTTGCCACATACATCACTTGCAATCTCAACAAAATTTTCTTTTACTAACTTCCACTCCTCCTCTAAATTACCAGTTTCTCTTACTCTCACCTCATCATATGCCATTTTCAACCTTTCCTGATATTTACTTTTTTCCCCCGGTTTTATAGCTCTTCAATCCTCACTACCTCCCTTTTACATCCACCTACTCTATTCCCCCACTCTTTTGCTACAACTAATTTTCCTTCCACCAAAAAATGATCAGACATACCGTTAGCCATACCCCTAAACACGTGCACGTCTTTCAATCTTCCAAACATTCTTTTAGTTTACCCCAACTCACATTCCAAACACATAATCCATTAATGCCCTTTCTACTACTCTTCCATTTGCCACTCTTACCATGTATACTTATTTTTATCTTTCTTTTTAAAGAAGCTAGCAACCTATTACCATCTCTTGTTCAACACACATGTCTACCAGTCTCTCACCACTCTCATTTTCACCTGGTACGCCATACTTACCAATGACACCTTCTACCTCTCCAGCGCCCACTCTAGCATTTAAGTCACCCATAACAACTACATAATTCCTTCTACCCAGTATATATATATATATATATATATATGTGTGTGTGTGTATATATATATATATATATATATACACATATATATATATGCAGAAAAGAGATAACGGAATATCTGGAGACAAAATATTATCGTTTTAACACTGATAAAATATACCAAAATTTTACTTCCATTAACTTATAAATACATTTTCACCACAGATTCTACCCAACCCTATCCTTTCATCTTACCCTATTACAATATGCACGGTATATTCAAGGAAACCATCTTCTCCAGAACTCACGTAAAACAGAAAGAACAACAGAAGCCACGAGAGAAGTAGGCGAATTCATAAGGGAGGGGGTGTAGCGCCCGACACGAGAACTGTTGTCCGTCGTCTTCTGGCTTTGGGGTCAAAGTCACCCGACTTCGCACATTCCACCTCTTGAACTGCGTTGATGGCTCTGCTCGCTCTGTGTGCATATCTAAGGGTGGAATAGGATGAGAGTTGATCATGTGTTAATGGTCGTGTTGATTAATATAATTATACTAAATCATTGGATATATATATATATATATATATATAGGTATATATATCGATATATATATATATATATATATCATATGTATTCATACACACACACACACACACATATATATATATATATAATATAAACAAATAAATGTATATATACACACACACACACACACATATATATATATATATATGCATATATATAATATATATATGTGTGTATATATAAATATATATATATATATATATACACACACCTATTTTTTCTTATCTTCAATTTGAGAACATTGATGTAATATTGTTTCTTACAACATAATACCATATAAAAAATTAAGTTAATTCAAAATATCACACACAATCCTTCGCTTCTTGCCAGGGCAACACTGATACGGTTTCAAATAGACATTTAAAAGCTCTAAATAGACGTCTCGTAATTTAAAGGTCCGGGTGCGAGTCAGGCGAAGCAGGTGGCCGCTGTCCCTTTAAACCATTCATTCCTCGAGAGGGAAGAATTTAAAGGGACTCATTCAAACTCTGAGCTGAGCCGCCGTTTAAATGTCCCTTTAAAACCGGTCTCGAGCGGTGTTGCCATTCGGAGTGTTTCTATTATGTTAAATGACAGATTTTATTAAAATGATTTTCTATTGTTTTTTTACGTTTAAAATGTAGTTATTTGTGATGATTTTAAAGTTAACATGGGATTTATAGACGAAGGAGATTTTAAACTAGCAGTACTCGAAAGATTGTGCAGGATTATCCTGATATTTTTTATCTATTATCATTTTTAACATGGTATTATGGGATACGTAGCAAACAATAATTTATCAAGGTCCTTAAATTGAAGATAATAAATGATAAATATCAATCACAATCAACTGGGTTTAAGGGCACCTATATCCTACATATATCATATATATCCATACACACACACACACACACACACATATATATATATATATATATATATATATATGTATATATATATATATATATATACATATATGCCTATATGAATATATATATATATATATATATATATATATATATATATATATATATATATATATATATATATATATATATATATATATATATATATATATATATATATATATATATATATATATATATATATATGTATATATATATATATATATATATATATATATATATATATATATATATATATATATATATATATATATATATATATATATCACTATACATATATATATACTTATATATATATATATATGCAGTGTATGTAATAATAATAATAATAATAATAATAATAATATTTTCACTTACAAACATTACTTTTCAAAAGGAACATTGTTCCTAATTGATTTGTGTACATATATATTATGAGTGTATACAATTCGGAGAAAAAAAACGTTTCGAAAATGCTCTGCATGTTATGAAAAATATCGAACTTTGAATATTTACCTGATTTAAGGAATAATGTCTTAGAATAATTACACAATGTAGGGAACAGTCCCTACATATACTTAATAATTCTAAAGATAACCCATTTCTAGCATGTCTTAGAATTTTAAAAAGCTTATCAGACTTTAAATAATTCACTGATTTAAATAACTGAAATGCTTCGCTGAATTAAGGAATTGAAATACTTCACTGATTTAAAGAACTGAAATACTTCACTGATTTAAAGAACTGAAATACTTCACTGATTTAAAGAACTGAAATACTTCACTAATATAAAGAACTGAAATATTTCACTGATTTAAAGAACTAAGTCTTAAAATGACCGTTTAAAAGCATGGAAAAGTTCCGAGATCTACCAACTGACCCAAAATTTAACTCATCTCTAGCAAGGCTGAGAGTCTTTTAAAAGAGTATTGACCTTAAATACTTTTCTTACTCAAAGAACTATGCCTTGAAATAACCATACAAAGTTAAGAAAAATTCTTACATATACCTACTAATTTTAAAGATACCTCATCTTTAGCCAGCCTGACTTGTAAACCTGATATTTCGTATTGTTCCTCTGAGGCCTTTGGTATGCAAAAAACCAGCTCGTTTGCGAAAAGAACAGATGGAAAAATCAACAAAAGATAACTGCCCTATTTGAGCTCTTCCGTAGAGCTCTTTTGCAAAGCGAGTAAAAGGAAAGCAATAAAGTTCCCAAATGTATAATCTTTGTCACTCCTAAGTCAGGCGAAGGATAGAGACCTGGGGCAAAATAGCCAGTTTATAAAAGTTTGTCTTCCAGTGTAAATACAGGCTAAAGTTTTTCATTCCGGCGACCCAGCCTCTAAGGTACTTACTGTTTACGTTATGTTTAAAGTTTTTGGGTCTTTTAGAGTTTCGTGTCAGTTGGAAAAACATATATTTTGTTTTCTGGAAATTACATGCGAGTAGGCACGAGCAACATGCTTGCGTGTAATCATCGAAGAAACAAACATACACACGAACATTTGCATGAATTATTTACAATATATTTACACGTGCAAAAACACACGCACGCACATACACACACACACACACACACATATATATATATATATATATATATATATATATATATATGGATAAATATCAACACAACATCGTGTTCAAATAGAAATAAATTTCTACCTCATACTTGGGATCGAACACTAGCCCCTTCTAATGAAAGGCCAGGTCGAAACCAACCATGCCACGAGAGGCCATAAAAGATATCGGAACCTGACGCTACCCAGCTGTCCGAGGATTTACCTGGCGAGACATCAGTCTCTCACCAGCGAGTTTTACCCGATATCCCGGCCCACCACGTGACACAATTGGTGGTAATTCATTCAAATTACCCCTAATGAGTCAATATGGATAAATATCAACACAACATCGTGTTCAAATAGAAATAAATTTCTACCTCATACTTGGGATCGAACGCTAGCCCCTTCTAATGACTCATTAGGGGTAATTCGAATGAATTACTACCAATTGTGTCACGGGGTGGGCCGGGGTATCGGGTAAAACTCGCTGGTAAGAGACTGATGTCTCGCCAGGTAAATCCTCGGACAGCTGGGTAGCGCCAGGTTCCGATATCTTTTATGGCCTCTCGTGGCATGGTTGGTTTCGACCTGGCCTTTCATTAGAAGGGGCTAGCGTTCGATCACAAGTATGAGGTAGAAATTTATATATATATATATATATATATATATATATATATATATATATATATATATATATATATATATATATATATATGTATATGCAGTAAATATATATATATATATATATGTATATGCAGTAAATATATATATATATATATATATATATATATATATATATATATATATATATATATATATATATATATATATATATATATGTATATGCAGTAAATATATGTATATATATATATATATATATATACATATATATATATATATATATATATATATATATATATATATATATATATATATATATATGTGTGTGTGTGTGTGTATGTGCGCGTGTGTATGTGTTTTTGCACGTGTAAATATATTGTAATTAGTGCAAGCAAATGTCTGTGTTTCTTTTTATTTATTCGATGATTACACGCAAGCTCATTACTCGTGCCTACTCACATGTAATTTCCAGAAAACAAAAAATACGTTTTTTCAACTGATGCAAAACTCTAAAAGACCCTAAAACTTTAAACATAATGTAAACAGTAAATACCTTAGAGGCTGGGTCGCCGCAATGAAAAACCTTAAGCCTGTATTTACACTGGAAGACAAACTTTTATAAACTGGGTATTTCGGCCCGGGTCTATATCCTTCGCCTGACTTAGGAGTGACAAAGATTATACATTTGGGAACTTTATTGCTTTCCTTTTACTCGCTTTGCAAAAGAGCTCTACGGAAGAGCTCATTAGGAGATCTATCTTTTGTTGATTTCTCCATCTGTTCTTTTCGCAAAGGTGCTGGATTTTTGCATACCAAATGTCTTAGGGGAATAATATGAAATATCAGGTTAACAAGTCAGGCTGGCTAAAGATGAGGTATCTTTACAACTAGTAAGTATATGTAGGATTTTTCTTTACTTTGTATGTTCATTTCAAGGCATAGTTCTTTAAGTAAGTAAAGTATTTAAGTTCAATATTCTTTTCCAAGGTTCTCAGCCTTGCTAAAGATGAGTTAAATTTCAGGTCAGAAGGTAGACCTCGGAACTTTACCCTACTTTTAAACTGTCATTTTAAGACTTGGTTCTTTAAATCAGTGAAGTATTTCAGTTCTTTAAATCAGTGAAGTATTTAAAGTCTGATAAGCTTTTTAAGACTCTCAGAATGCTAGAAATGGGTTATCTTAAGAATTAGTAAGTAAATGTAAGGACTGTTCCCTACGCTGTGTAGTATTTCAAGACATTATTCCTTAAATCAGAAAAATATTCCAAGTTCGATATTTTTCATAAGATTCAGAGCATTGTCGAAACGTTTTCTTTACCGAAGTGTATACACTTATGATACACATGTACACAAAACAATTAACAAAGTCCTAAGAATAATGGACCTTTTTAAAAGTAATATTCGTAAGCCAAAATATTATTATCATCATCATTATTAATATTATTATTATTATTATTATTATTATTATTATTATTATTATTATTATTATTATTATTATTATTATTATTATTATTATTATTATTATTATTATTATTTACTAATAGCTTAACATTGATTAAATGTTAATTGCATTTCTATTAGAGATGAATCCTAACTTTCCGTCTCGATTTGCATGTGACAGATATCAAAATAATCTAGTTAATCTAAATTGACCCTTTACACTTGGTTTCCATATAGGAGACTTGGCTCAACGAGTTAACCAGTGCATTGAAGTACTCACTTTGATCGACCATGATCCCATTTCGGTACCAAGCGACACTGGGAGCCGGCCGAGCCTCCTTCACGAGGCACTGAAGACGGAGCTGCTTGCCAGCGACAGCCACCACTGGCTCCCCGATTATTCCTCCCAAGATGCTTATGCTGGAGGGGGAGACTGTGATGAGGGTATATATTAGTCGAGGAGTTGCCTAAGTGATAGCTTGAACTGACATAGAATAAAGGATGAGGTTGGTGCATTTTTTGGGTCAGATACCAAGTATTTGAAAGGTTGCCTAAGTGATAGCTTGAACTGACATAGAATAAGGGATGAGGTTGGTGAATTGTCTGGGTC
>NC_090744.1:10065831-10068331 GCF_036898095.1 Palaemon carinicauda | reverse complement strand
AAGATGACGTTCCACTTTGGGGAATAAACTGTCACGTTTCATAACATTAACATTCATAATAGATTTACCCCTTTAAGTAGAGGCTTGCCTGTTAGGGTATAGCCATTCAAATACATAAATCAATGCCATTAAAGTCATCATCATCATCATCATCATCATCTCCTCCTACGCCTATTGACGCAAAGGGGCTCTTGTTAGATTTCACCAGTCGTCTCTGTCTTGAGCTTTTAATTCAATACTTCTCCATTCATCATCTCCTACTTCACGCTTTATAGTCCTCAACCATGTAGGTCTGGGCCTTCCAACTCTTCTAGTATCTTGTGGAGCCCAGCGGAATTTTTGGTGAACTAATCTCTCTTGGGGAGTGCGAAGTCATATTATGATAATATAATTAGTTACTTAACTCTAAATAGCAAAAGCTTCACTAACAAGTTGATTAACATCTGAAAAACTTTAATTAACATAAATATAACATTTTAAACAATATGAAAAATAAAATCGTACAAAAATACGGAAAGTGATATAATGAAAAGCAAAAGACTTAGGAAATATAAGTAAAATGAAATACAGCGTGAAAATATAAATTGTCATATAAGCTGGAAGGAAACATTTAAGACTAAAAGCCAGCGTACAGGGGAGAAATACTTAATGAAATTCACTGGGCGTAATTCACTTATCACAGCCATGTATTTGAAAATGTGTTTTAAGTTGGCATTCTAGTTTATTTTAGTGTAGAAGTATCTATCTGTCTTTTTTATTTCTATGTATAAATACTTATATGTCTATATCAGTTTAGTTATCTATCTATCATTATATATATATATATATATATATATATATATATATATATATATATATATATATATATATATATATATATATATATATATATATGTGTGTGTATATATATGAATATATATATATATATATATATATATATATAATATATATATATATACATACATTTATACATACATACATATATGTATATATATATATATATATATATATATACATATATATACATATATATATATATATATATATATATATATATATATATATATATACATATATATATATATATATATATATATATATATATGTATATATATATGTATATGTATGTATGTATGTGTGTACATAATATGTTACCACTATACGGTAATCATCTTGAAAAGAAAAAGTCCTTAATTACTACAAAGAATAAAAAGAAAAGTTACTCCAAGAATATTTTTTTTCCAGCCTTTAATCAAACTTTGTGATAAATGAGTCAGCAGCCAGCATAGAACTTTTGCCTCAAAAGTTGAAGGAACTAATTAGAGGAAAGCACACGTTAATCACCTTTACAATTATCCAACCATCTGGTATACAGTTGGTTTCCTTAATTCCGGTACACTCCCCCCACCTCTCTCTCTCTCTCTCTCTCTCTCTCTCTCTCTCTCTCTCTCTCTCTCTCTCTCTCTCTCTCTACAGTGACAATGATTACATAACCTCTTTATCTTCTAATCTTATTTATCATTCCTTTATTCATTCATTAAAAGAATACAATTTCTCTCTCTCTCTCTCTCTCTCTCTCTCTCTCTCTCTCTCTCTCTCTCTCTCTCTCTCTCTCTCTCTCTCAAAATACACCTTTTTCCAATTCGAATAGAAAAATAGTGCTAGATTATGATACATAGGTCAAGATACTAAAAACCCATTTTTATTAGCAGCGATAAATATATTGATAAAGACTCAATATATAATTACGAATATTGTGGCAAAGCTAGAAAAGTTTATCAATTTCTCTTACAAATACTTGCAAACAATTTTGAACAATCACTGGCCAGGTGAGGCTGATGCACGCATATGCATACGTGCCAGGTGCAGTAAATGCATGCATGAGAATAGCAGGAACTATACAGCATGCATTCGAATCGAATAGCTTTAATAGCTCGAACGCATCACGATAAGCTTCCTTGCATATATATATAAAAACAAAAGCAAAAATATATCATGCATATCCTGTATGGCCTGTTCGGGGAACCCATCAAAATTCCTTGACAATTTGAAGAGATTGAAGCTCAACTTTTGTTTCCAGCTCATTCTAGAAATACTAACAAAGCCTTTCAAAGCCGGCCAATATGCCTCACCCGTATTAAAAAAAACGAGCAATGCTCCATATACTGTAAACTAGTTCAAACGTGAGAGAATTATTTGTATATACATCTATTTACTGGTTCCGTATGCATTGTTCTTTACATAGGGTAGGGCATTGGATGTATGCTAACTGCGGTGTCGTTCTCTACATATTGATGTGAATGGCATATGTACAATGGCTAATAGGTATTTTGATGTAGTCCTGAATTTGGACTAGTTTTATGGGTAGAGTAGAGGAAGGCTAGATATTTTCATTTGATTGTATGTTTTATAGATCCGTATTTTTATTTGGTTTGCTTTAAAAAGAGGAAACAAAAAGAATGATCTTATTTGCATGGCGTATAACGAACACAAGCATCGA
>NC_090744.1:10050831-10063331 GCF_036898095.1 Palaemon carinicauda | reverse complement strand
AATTTCCTACTGTACTCGTTATTTCTATGGAAATATATTTCTTTTCGAACGGCACTGCAGTTATTTTTATGGCAATATCTTTCTTTTCGCAAGGTACTACAGTTATTTTTAAAGCAACATATTGCTTTTCGAAGGGTACTACACTTAATTTGAAGAAAATATTTTTCTCTTCGTACGCTACTAAACTTATTTTCGAATAAATGTATTTCTTTTCGTATCGTATTATATTTATTTTCAAATAAATACATTTCTTTTCGTATAGTGCTACAGTTATCTGTACGGAAATATAATTATTCTCGCACGGTACCACACATATTTTTAAGGCAATATATTTTTTTCGAAGGCTACTGCAGTATTTTAGAGTTGATATATTCTTTTTCGTACAGTATTACAGTTACTCTTGAGGCAACATATTTCTTTTCAAACGCTACTGCAGCTATTTTTACTTTATATTCCTTGAGTGTTTGAAAGAATCTCTACTCCCACTGCATCCAACACTCTTCAACACTAGCGCCAAAGTCGACTTCGGGAATACTTCAAAAGGGCTTCGACTCAGTCTCTTGTTTGACTCTTCCCATCTTAAGAAACGGTTTGTTTTCTCTCTTTTCTCCTCAGTAATGAGTCTTTTGTATTGCCCCCGCGAAGCCGAAAATAGATGAAAGGGAACGAAGGAAGAAAAATGTGAATAAAGCTCTTCTTCTTCTTAGCAATTCGTCAGTTTCAATCCTGATATAACCTTAGGGGGTTTTCTTACTCTGGCTATTTTGGGGAATTTTCACATATATACACACGCATACACGCATAAAAACATAGGGAAACGTGATGCTCTTATGCAAAAGAAGGACAGGGTTAAAGTAAATATATACAGCATATATTGTACATATTCATATTTACAATATATAGCTTACTGTATATATATATATATATATATATATATATATATATATATATATATATATATATATATATATATATATATAATATAAATATAGATATATATATATATATATATATATATATATATATATATATATATATATATATATTATATATTTATATATACATATATATATATATACATACATATATATATATATACATATAATATATATATATATATATATATATATATATATATATATATATATATATGTACATAATTATATGCATACACACATACACACACACACACACACACATATATATATATATATATATATATATATATATATATATATATATATATATATATATATATATACATATGTATGTATGTGTGTATGCATATAATTATGTACATATATATATATATATGTATATATATATATATATATATATATATATATACATATGTATGTATGTGTGTATGCATATAATTATGTACATATATATATATGTGTATATATATATATATATATATATATATATATATATATATACATATATATATTCAACTGTGTTTGTGTGTCAGAGTAAGAGAGTAAGAGAAAACGGATTTTGAGCGAAGCGAAAAATCTATTTTTGGGTGATATGGCCATGTCGTCCTGATGGAAGTTCCTATAGGGTAGCTTCCTACGGTATATTACAACTACGGCGATATTCCCAGAGAATTTACCTTAAGGTACCAGAATTCTAACTCCTGGAGCGAGTATCCCTCGTGAAAGGGATATCGCGACATATCAGAGGACGTATTCTAGACACGCCACATGGCAATCTACATCCTGGACAGAGATTTCGTCTCGTAGGAGGTGATTGGCGAGATACGAATTCGGGAAAGAAAAAGGGGAGCCGCTCCCAAGGCTTCCCTATCCTCCGATTCGTATGCGTGCCTGGCGCCTATCCTGGCGCCATCTGTATTCCTTGTAGCGTACACGAGGTGCTACAGATACTGTATGTAGGGAGGAGTCCTACAGCCCTTTCTTAGAAAGGCAAGGGCGGGTCCATCAGGACGACATGACCATCTCACCCAAAAATAGATTTTTCGCTTCGCTCAAAATCCGTTTTTTGGGCTCAAGCCATGTCGTCCTGATGGAAGTGTACCAGAGCATTACTGTATCTGTGGATTCTCAGAACGTGCCGTACTCCCCGGAGGTAATTTTTTCCCGGTCGACTAGACCTAGAGACCTAAGATGTTACCGTTATACATCTTTTCAACTAACTATAAACTATGTTAGAGCTTCCTGCCCCCTACAGGGAAGAGTCCTACTAGACTCTGGAAAAGTCTCGAAGAGTACATATACCTATGTATGAATACCAGGCAAGCTAATATAGTGGTCTCGCCCTATATTAAGTAAAGCATAGTTTGTAAAGAACCACTGCGTCAATATGAAATATCGACCAGTTCTCCGCACAATACTTGTATTGGACAAAGGTTTTATATCCGCATAGGAGGAAAACCAATGCAACATAGCTTGCATAAAGGAACAATTCTATTAGAATTATCCCAGATAAGGTACATAGAATGAATGCTCAATTATACCAATAAATTGACACAGGTGAAGGAGACGCAAGGTTCTCAAGAACCAGATTATTGACAGGCAATAAATAGACAGGTTAACCACAATTATATATATATATATACATAAGAAGAGGATAACCCAAAACTTTAAGCATAAGTATGATAGTAAACAGAGCTTGTTTGTCTGAAAGAAAAAACATTAGATGCCACTTTTAAGATACCGAGGTATCAAAGTCATAAAAGCCTGTATTACAAATCAATGACATTAGCGTTAGAAACGCTCGGCACACATGTCTGCACTTACGCTAGGTTCACCTTCGGAAATGGAACAGTCTGGATGGGCAACACAGTGCCCTCACTTAGTTTGTAGTACAGTATGTAACTACACACTCACCCTGGAATTAATCGTCCCAATTAAGACCACTGTTCCTCGCAGAGTTAAACAGTAGGGTTAACACCGCGACCCACTGCTACCACGGATCTCTTTTAGTTCCTCTACTTGCTTCGCATAGTGGCGAAAGAACACTCTGGAAGACTTCCAGCCAGTGTATGAACGGAGATGTTCAAAATCCATACAATTAAAGAAATTTAAGGATGAGGCAACTTTCCTCGGATCGTGACCTGCGGGTGTATTGTCAGGATCCGCTCTGCGAATAAAATATGTGATTTTCGCTCTGAGTTTATTCAGAGATAAATTTGAGCCTGATGTTTCTCCCCTGAATAGTTGACCACCCTTGAAGTCTGAAGTTCTATGAAGATAGACCTTTAGGCATTCTACTGGACATAGAGATGCATCTTCTTTCAGAGGGCAGATTCTCCAGGGACCCCACCTGTTGGTGGGTAACTCATTCTTGGCGAGAAACGTAGGATCCGGAAACAGGTTCAGTTCTCCCCCATCCAGGAACTGAACACGACCTGCCTCTCTCGAGAGGCTACAATCTCACTAACCCTGGCCCCGGACGCGAGTGCAAAATAGGAAAATAACTTTTTGTGTCAAATCCTTTAACGCACACTCTTCATTGCTCAACAGAGAAGCGAAATGAAGAACTTGTCTAAAGACCATGAAATGGGCTTTGGAGGTGCTGAAGGTCTGAGCCTAGCACAGGCTTTCGGGACTTTATTAAAGATCTCGTTACCTAGGTCGACCTGGAAGGCATATAGAATGGGTCTTGTCAAAGCAGACTTACACGCTGAAATCGTGTCCGCTGCCAATCCTTGACCATGGAGGTGGAGAAGAAAGATAAGCAGAAGTCTGTCAAGATCTCCTGCGGATTCTTCGCCTTGACAAAAGGCCACCCATTTTCTCCAAGATGACTCATATTGCCTTCTAGTAGATTTGCACTTATATTCCTCAAGGAAGTCTATACTGGCTTTCGAAATCCCGAAACGCTTTCTCACCGCTAGGGAGAGAAAATCATGAACTGCAGGGTCCGGGTTTTCTGTAATGAGGCGCAGACAGTTGACTTCTGGACTCGCTGGGTCAGAACTGGATCTGGTAGTGGTACAAACTTCAGCTACAGTTCCAATGCCAGGAGGAACCACACGCTGTTCGGACACTTGTGGGCCACTATTGCCGCTACCCCTTGAAGGATCTCAGTTTGTTGAGGACCCTCAAAAGAAGGTTGTGAGGAGGGAACAGATAAATCTTGGACCATCTGTTCCAGTCGAGGGACATCGCGTCCACTGCTTCCGCTAAGGGGTCCTCGTACGGGGCACGTACAGGGGCAACTTCTTGTTGTCTTTCGTCGCAAAGAGGTCTATCTGCAGTTCTGGGACTGATTCAGAATGAAGGAGAATGATCCTGCGTCTAAGGACCATTCCGACTCTATCGGTGTGAACCTGGATAGAGCGTCCGCTGTCACATTGCGGACTCCTTGAAGGTGAACTGCCGACAGGTACCACTTCTTCTTTTCCGCCAATCGGAAGACGGCCAACATCACCTGGTTGAGAGGTGGTGACCTCGATCCTTGTCGATTCAAGTATCTCACAACTACCTTGCTGTCTATCACCAACCTTATGTGGATCGAGTGACGCGGGGAGACTTTCTTTAAGGTAAGGAGCACTGCCCTAGCTTCTAGAAAGTTTTATGTGAAAGGTCTTGAATAGCTTGGACCAAGTCTCCTGGACTTTTTTCTGATGAGAGTGACCTCCCCATCCCTCCTTCGAGGCGTCTGAGTGAATCGTCACCGACGGGGGAGGTGGCTGAAGAAGAACCGACTTCTTTAGATGTCTGGCTTGGGACCAAGGCCTGAGAAGAGTACTTAGCCGAAGCGGCTGGTCTTCTCAGATCTCTTCGCGCGTTTGATGCATAACTTCTCCAAACTCCGATTGCATCCTTTAGCTGTGCTCTTAGCACTGGGTCTGTCACCGAAGCAAACTGGAAAGAGCGCATTACCCTCTCCTGCTCGTGTCTTGATATCCTTTCGGAATCTAGAAGTCTCTTGACAGAACCCGCTATCTCCTTCCTTTTCTTCGCCGGGGTGGAGAAACGGTGTGACAAAAGGTCCCAGTGGATTCCCAGCCACTGGAACTTTTGAGATGGAGAAAGTCGAGACTTTTTCTGTTGATCTTGAAGCCTAAGTACTCTAGGAACTGGATCACTTGACTGGAAGCTTGCAAGCATTCTGTCTCGGATGCTGCCCACACCAACCAGTCGTCCAGGTAGGCTACTACCTGAATTCCCTTTAGGCGTAATTGTTTGAGAGCTACGCTCGCAAGCTTCGTAAAAATCCTTGGGGCTATGTTTAGCCCGAATGGTATGGCTCCGAAGGCGTATAGTCTTCGTTGTAGCCTGAACCCTAGGTAGGGGGAGAGTCGATGGCTAATTGGAATGTGCCAATAGGCGTCTGACAAGTCTATAGAGACGGAATATGCCCTCTTGGGCAGTAAGGTCCTTATGTGTTGCAGTGTTAGCATTTTGAATTTGCAATTCACTATGAACTTGTTGAGTGGCGACAAGTCCAGAATGACTCTGAGCTTTTCCGAGTCTTTCTTGGGAACACAAAACAGCCTCCCTTAGAAATTGATGGGCTTCACCCTCGGATCACCTTTTTTCTCCAACAGTTCTTGAACGTACTCCTCCATAACGGGGGTGGAGTGTTGGAAAAACCGAAGGCACGGGGGTGGAGTGCTGTACCAGCTCCCACCCAGTCCATTCTTGAGTAGGCTGTGGGCCCAGGGATCGAAGGTCCACCGATCCCGAAATTTCAGAAGTCTCCCTCCTAACGGTATCACCTCACTTGGACTGCCGTCCTGAGGTCTTGCCTTCCTGACCACGACCACCCCTGAATCCCCTTCCCCTTGAGGGGCGTCTAGACGAGCCTCTGGTTGCTCCTCTAGGCTTTGCTCGAAAGGAAGTAGACTGCCCTTCGAACGCTGGGGTGAATGCCGTGGACTGTGTCGACACGGCGTGGGGTACCCACTGAAAAGTGGTCGGGGTTTGTGCCACGATCTGGGGCACTGGGGGCAATGGCAATTGCAGTTGCTGTTGCTGTCTAACAGGCTTGGCTGGCCGAGACGGTAGCCTAGTCCTCATAGTCTTCCTCTTTGGTTGAGGACCCTCATCCGGGGAAGACTTTCTTTTGATAGCCAGGCCCCACTTCTGGAGAAGGTTTCTATTCTCCAAGGTGGCCTTATCAACAACTTCTTTGACCAAGTCGGTAGGGAAAAGGTCTTTTCCCCAAATGTTGGAGGAGATTAGTTTCTTTGGCTCGTGCCTCACCGTAGCCGAGGTAAACACGAACTCCCTACAAGCTCTCCTTGCCTTGACGAAGCCATAAAGGTCCTTCGTCACTGTGGCCAGATGAGACTTGGCCACTACCATGAACATTTCATGGACCTTGGGGTCACTTGCCATCGTCTCGAGAGTAGTCTGAAGAGACATTGAGGCAGTCAGTCTTTCTTTTGTATCGAACTCACTTCGCAAAAGAAAGTCAGACAGCTTAGGGAGGTCCTTGCCGAACTGACGTCCGGCAATATCAGCCTCCAACTTTCCAACTGAGAACGTAAGATGGACATCCTTCCAGTCTTTGTGGTCCATAGGCAGGGCCAGCGACAAGGGTTTACACTCCTCTAGGGAGGGGCAAGACTTGTCGGCCTCGACTGCTTTTAGTACAGCCAGAAACCCTTTCTGTAAAAAGGGGAAGGCTCTAGTACGCGAGGACACAAAGGAAGGGAGCTTCCTATTCAATGCGGCTACCTTTGAGTTAGAGAAGCCCCTCTCTTTCATCGAGGATGAAAGTAGAGCTTGAGCCTTAGCATGGTCCATCACTATGACCTCCTTCGGCTCTGTCTCCTCCTTTGAAGCTGGTTCCTTCCTCAGCCGGACATAACAGTCCGGATATGATGCCTTGCTGGGCCAGAATTCCACCTCCTCCAGGGGAACTTAGCCCAGCTTATCCGAGATGACGATCTTTCCAGTCGTCATCGGCATGTGCTCAGCATACCTCCATGGGTTAGCATCTGAGCACAAGGGAAGGTCTTTCACATTGAGCTTTTTCTGGGGCCCATGTGATTCTGCAAGGCACTGCATTCGCAGTTCCATTGCAGCCGCCTTCTCCTGATTCTCCTTCTGCATTTGTTGGATCATTCCAACAATAGAAGAGAGGGCCTGTCCCAGCTCTACTGGGAGACCGGCCGATGTAGAGGGAATAGGCTCCGGAATCTGAACCGGAGTAGCCGACACCTCGTCGACGTCTACCTCTACAACGTCTGGGGCTTGAACTTCATCCTGGGCTTCTGCCAGGAGGTCTTCCTCCTGACACCCGTCCACATCAGACATCCTGTCATCTAACTGGATGTCTTGCATCACGACCGCGACTTCAGCATCCACCTGGATCTGAACTTAGGGGATCTCCTCTTGAGGCTGGGGAATCACTGCATCAGCTGATGCCTTAGGGAAAAGATACGCCCTCATCTTCTCACTTGGAAGATAAGGACCAGAAGTGTTCTTTTGGAAGCCCCTTACCCAGGTACGAAGCTTCTTCCTAGCTATATCCCTTGATTCCTCTGTCCTAGGGGAATTAAAGGTCTCAGTAATCAGGTTAGTGCACACAGTACATACCTGAGGGTCCCAATACCGGAGATCATCCTTGGAGACAGCGTATGCTGCGTGTCTCCTACAAAACTCATGTCCGCAGAGGTTCTTGCTGCTGACATTGCAGAAAGCACTTCCGCACTTCGGAGTGTCCTTCTGTAAAGAGAAGAAATTTCCATGAGTATCAAGTGAACTATGTATCACTGGATATGCATAGTATAGCATAACAATTCAGAAAGGAAAGACACACACTTGTGTTTCCCTCACAACCCATTGTTGCAGCCTTCCAGATAATAAAATCAAAATGGTTTATCTCTTCTAGAGTAACCAATGCAAGGTTTCCAGAGGAAACAGGTGGAGCTCACACCTAAGCAATGATTTTAAAATCCTGGATAATAGACAGGAAAGAACTCAGCTTCCTATCTGTAGGGCAACAGCAAAGGGATGTGTAAGAAAACACAATAGTGTTAGAAGACACAGTGCTGTACCAAAACCCTTACCATAGTTTTCTTCTTACTGTATATGTTATACTGAAGAATACTAGTACAGTATAGGGGGATGTGTGCCGGCCTGCCTTTGCCGGCCGGCACACACCACAACTAGCTTTAAAGTATACTACTTAACAGCTATAAGGCGGCAGCACTCTGGTTCAAATGCATGTGCCGGTTGGCAGCAACTGCCGGCCGGTAACAGCCAATGTTGGCCGGCAATGGCTGCCGGCCAGCAACTACACAAGGTAGTACCCAGCTGCCGGCCACACTCTTGGTGACCGGCAGTCAAGGGCTGACATAAGCCGGCCGGCAAAGGTACAAGACCGATGCCAGCCGGCAGCAAAAGAACCAGAGGACTACACCTGCCCGGCTGCCGGCCTCATAGGCCGGCAGCCGGGTCAGGTACAGCACTAGAAGAAAAATAGAATGGATGCCGGGATAAGAGTGTACACAACCTCCAAGCCCGGCAACCGAAAGAGTGCATATAAGGAAGGGGAGAAACTAATTCAGGCTTCCTGACCAATGCCGTCTGGCTCTACAGGCAGGCATGGATGAGGGACCAAGAGAGGTCCGGGCAGCACTCGAAAACATAAGACCCTTGCCGGCCAGCAGCTCTGCCGGCCGGCAAGGGGCTGAGTCAATTCCACATCCTAACCTATACTAGGTCCAGATGTAGAACGACATACAGTACAGTAATGGCTCGGCCATTACGGAGAAAGAGGGGGAAGGGACAAGAGGGTCCTGCCAACCTTGCTTTAGTGACAGATCACCCGCAGCCAAGAAACTTATCTTAGCCTAAGGGAGATCTAAGGGGGAAGGCCAGCAATACTTGCCAGCTCCCAGAGCACCAAAGCAAGGAAGGCGTTGCTACTCCCAGGGAAAGAACTTATCCTCCCCCGAGAACAGCAACAAGGACTAGTCTGGTAGATCACAAAAGAAGGAATCATATCCACAGAAACCTTCGGTAGTGACCTAAGGGAGCTAAGCTCCCTTTGTCTGTGTCAGGTCAGCGAGGGGGACTCAGCCCCAAGCCAGACAACACAGACTCAGACTAAAAAACTCTGTTGTTCTGTCCCTCATGAACCATACTACAGGAACAGGAAGGTACAGTAACACCCCAGTATAGTTTTATCGAAAATAAATTCGGAAAAAACCCCTTAGGGATAAGCCCAAGGCTTAAACAGAGGGAAAGGGATTGCATACCTTCTCCGAAGAAAAGAAAGCAACCGGGGAGTATGGTAAAGTATACTAAGGCTCCATAAGCAACTAGCCTAGGCACCAAGAGAATCGATTACCTAAATCACCGAAACTCACTCGTATACTATCTTGGAAATATTCCACACAGTCTAAAATGTATAAAATATAGCCTAAAGCTTCAATAAAATTTTAATTACACTCGGAAAAACCATAATCATGCATGAAGTACTAGGACCAAACGACTAGGCTACATGGCCTAGCGTAGGCCAGAATGGCGAATACTTCGCCAAATAATACTAAGCACGAAAGGAAATCCTATGTAATGCTAAATAGCTAAAATTTATTAAAGCAAAACAACCAGGAATGTCGCTCTGACTAACTAATCTATACCTAGCGAGCGACAGCGTCCAGGACGCCTCTGGTAGGCTACGGCTCTTGTATCAAAGATTAATCCTATTAATCACTCAAAATTTTACCAAGAGCCTACATTTATACATAAAAGACATTATACTCAACTTATCAGAGGCCAACGAAGACGGAGAAGCCATGAAAAGTAGAATAAATCCAAGATTTGCGAGAAAAACAGGAAAAAAACACCGAGTTGTTAAGCTACGCAAAAAGGAATGCAGATGGCGCCAGGATTGGCGCCAGGCACGCATACGAATCAGAGGATAGGGAAGCCTTGGGAGCGGCTCCCCTTTTTCTTTCCCGAATTCGTATCTCGCCAATCACCTCCTACGAGACGAAATCTCTGTCCAGGATGTAGATTGCCATGTGGCGTGTCTAGAATACGTCCTCTGATATGTCGCGATATCCCTTTCACGAGGGATACTCGCTCCAGGAGTTAGAATTCTGGTACCTTAAGGTAAATTCTCTGGGAATATCGCCGTAGTTGTAATATACCCTAGGAAGCTACCCTATAGGAACTTCCATCAGGACGACATGGCTTGAGCCCAAAAAGGTAAATACCAGATTTTTTTTCTTATTAATAATAAGATTTGCACATTTTATCACCACAAAGATTTATTTTTCTTTTGATAACTGTGAGTTTTAACTTCTTTATACTTTCGTATTTAAAGAAAAAAAAATTATTACATTGGATATGTTTCGTCATTTTATACACTCATGATATTTTGATACTGTTCTGTTATTAAGGCTAGCTTTTATTTCCATTTGACATGAAGAAGGAAATTAAGTACTACGTGACATGGCCTCATTTTCCAACTTGATACTTATTTTTTAGCAAATATTTACAGCTAACATGACCCATTGACATTTGCTGGCTAAACTCAAAACAATGATTAATCTTTATTTGTTTACCAGTTGCTAAAAGCCATGGAGTCATAAAGCTATACTCAAGCCTAGTCTTATGATTGATTGATCTGTACGAAACAGACTAAAACCTAATTTAAAATGGAACTATAACCATTGTCTATTTATCATTATTATCATTACTTGCTAAGCTACAACCCTAGTTGGAAAAGTGTGATGCTATAAGCCCAGGGCTCCAACAAGGAAAAGGGTTCAGTGAGGAAAGGAAAAAGAGGAAAATAAAACATTTTAAGGTGAGTAACAAAATTAAAATGAATATCTCCTATATAAACTATAAAAACTGTAACGAAACGAGAGGAAGAGAAATAAGATAGAAGAGTATGCTCGAGTGTATCCTCAAGTCTAGAGAACAATGGTTTGATTTTGGAGTGCCCTCCTAGAAGAGCTGCTTACCATAGCTAAAGAGTCTCTTCTACCCTTACCAAGAAGAAAGTGACCCCTGAACAATTACGGTGCAGTAACCCCTTGAGTGAAGAAGAATTGCTTTTGGTAATCTGTGTTATCAGGTGAATGAGGACAGAGGAGAATATGTAAAGAATAGGCAAGACTATTCACTATGTGTGTAGGCAAAGGGAAAATGAACCGTAACGAGAGAGAAAGGATCCCATGTAGTACTGTCTGGCCAGTCAAAGGACCTCATAACTCTCTCGCGGTAGTATGGTGGCTGGTGTCCTGGCCAACCTACTACCTATAAATTTATAGATCATAATCTTATGTTACCATAAGACTCAATGATCAGCTTTAGGCCCCAAGATCCTATTCCATAATTCTGTGCAAGACTTCACTGAAAGTTCCTTATGCTCCCACGTAACCTGTTCTCTTGGTCTCTTCCAACATATTGTTCAAATACTTCATCTTTAACTGACGAAAGAACAGTTTTGATGAACTAATCTATGGTAGTTCAGAAAAAAACTCGGTATTATTATTATTATTATTATTATTATTATTATTATTATTATTACTTAGGTCAAAACTCTGGTTGGAAAAACAACATGCTATAATCTTAAGGGCTCCAACAGGAAAAATAGCCCAGTGAGGAAAGGAAATAAGAAAATAGATAGAATAGGGTGCCTAAGTGTACCCTCAAGCAGGAGAACTCTGTGTTGATCACCAATTATATAATTTACCTTTTTTATACAGAGATTTTTTACGGTTCTTATCATTAATTTGTCTTCAGGGAAGGTTTGAAATTACCTTGCTATAATTGAGTCAAGCTTGTTGTCCATGGTATGACTTTGAACTTTTCATCGTTTATAATTGGTTGAATGATATTAAGCTTTTCGATAAAGCTTTTGATAAATTGTAAGTAAATTTCTTGGTAAACTTAAAGGTTTAATTTTTGCATTATCAGTGTTTGTGGGCAGGTGAATTTAATAGAAATAGTTTTAATTTCCATATGTGGAATAGAGATAGCTTGATTAAGGAGATACCAATCAGTGTAATATAATCGTATAAATATTTCTAATCAAGTAAAGTAAAACATATCTATTATAAATAATCGAGAAGTTAAAGAAATACATTCCTTTTCCCAGACAGTAATTCTGTGGTGGCCAATGTGGTAACGTCCCTGACTGGTGAACGCCAGTTCCTTTGGTCGCTGCAATCTTACCATCCTTGTGAGCTATGGAAGGGGGGAATGGTTGAGCCTATAGGTCTGTCTGCTGAGACATCAGCACCCATTGCCTGGCTCTCCCTAGCCCCAGCTTGTATGAGCATATGGTAAGATCAAATGGTTTATATGGTCAGTCTCTAAGGTATTGCCCTGTATCATTTAACTTATGTATAGCCTCTACACTCAATACACGCAATCATTATACTCAAAGAATTTTCTCAATAGGGCAATGTCACTGTCCCTTGCCTCTGCTATTCATGAGTGACCTTTAAACCCTTATACTTTTGAATTCAGAAAGACCTTATACGAATGTTGCTCTAAAACAATTGAAAATAAACATACACTTTTCGTTATGTAAGCAAACTCGAATTTGCA
>NC_090744.1:10029924-10032424 GCF_036898095.1 Palaemon carinicauda | reverse complement strand
CCTTTATTTTATGTCAGTTCAAGCTATCACTTAGGCAACCTTTCAAATGCTTGGTATCTGACCCAGAAATTCACCAACCTCACCCCTTATTTTATGTCAGTTTAAGCTATCATTTAGGCAACCTTTCAAATACTTTATATCTGACCCAAACACTGCACCAACGTCACCCCTTATTCTATGTTAATTTAAGCTATCATCTTAGCAACTTTTCAAATACTTGGTATCCAACCCAAACAATTCAGCAACCTTACCCCTAATTCTCTGTCAGTTCAAGCTATCACTTAGGCAACCTTTCAAATACATTGTATCTGACCCAAACAATGCAACAACCTCATCCCTTATTCTATATTAGTTCAAGCTATCACTTAAGCAACTCCTTGACTAATATATACCCTCATCACAGTCTCCCCCTCCAGCATAAGCATCTTGGGAGGAATTATTGGGGAGCCAGTGGTGGCTGTCGCTGGCAAGCAGCTCCGTCTTCAGTGCCTCGTGAAGGAGGCACGGCCGGCTCCCAGTGTCGCTTGGTACCGGAATGGAATCATGCTCGATCAAAGTGAGTACTTCAATGCACTGGTTGACTTATTGAGGCAAGTCTCCTTTATGGAAACCAAGTGTAAAGGGTCAATTTAGAATAACTGGATAATTTTGATATCTATCACATGCAAATCGTGACGGAAAGTTTGGATTCATCTCTAATAGAAATGCAATTAACATATAATCAATGTTAAGCTATTAGCAAATAATAATAATAATAATAATAATAATAATAATAATAATAATAATAATAATAATAATAATAATAATAATAATAATAATAATAATAATAATAATAATGATGATGATGATGATGATGATAATATTTTCACTTACAAATATTACTTTTAAAAAGGCACAATATTCTTAGGACTTTGTTAATTGATCTGTGTACATATGTATCATAAGTGTATACACTTCAGTAAAGAAAATGTTTCGAAAATACTCTGAATCTTATGAAAATTATCGAACTTGGAATATTTTTCTGATTTAAGGAATAATGTCTTGAAATACTACACAGCGTAAGGAACAGTCCTTACATTTACTTACTCATTCTTAAGATAACCCATTTATAGCATATCTGAGAGTCTTAAAAAGCGTATCAGACTTTAAATACTTCACTGATTTAAAGAACTGAGATACTTCACTGATTTAAAGAACTGAAATACTTCACTGATTTAAAGAACTGAATTACTTCACTGATTTAAAGAACTGAAATACTCCACTGATTTAAAGAACCAAGTCTTAAAATGACAGTTTAAAAGCAGGGAAAAGTTCCGAGGTGTACCTACTGACCCGAAATTCAACTCATCTTCAGCAAGGCTGAGAGTCTTTTAAAAGATTATTGAAATTAAATACTTTACTTACTTAAAGAACTATGCCTTGAAATGAACATACAAAGTAAAGAAAAAGTTCCTACATATACCTACTAGTTCTAAAGATACCTCATCTTTAGCCAGCCTGACTTGTTAATCTGATATTTCGTATTGTTCCCCCGAGACCTTTCGTATGCAAAAATCCAGCTCGTTTGCGAAAAGACCAGATGGAAAAATCAACAAAACATAACTCTCCTAATGAGCTCTTCCGTAGAGCTTTTTTGCAAAGCGAGTAAAAGGAGAGAAATAAAGTTCCCAAATGTATAATCTTTGTCACTCCTAAGTCAGGCGAAGGATATAGACCCTGGGAAAAATAGCCAGTTTATAAAAGTTTGTCTTCCAGTGTAAATACAGGCTAAAGTTTTTTCATTCCGGCGACCCAGCCTCTAAGGTACTTACTGTTTACGTTATGTTAAAAGTTTCGGGTTTTGAGAGTTTCGTGTCAGGTGGAAAAACATATCTTTTGTTTTCGGGAAATTACATGTGAGTAGGCACGAGCAACATGCTTGCGTGTAATCTTTGAATAAATAAATGAAACACAGACATTTGCTTGCACTAATTACAATATATTTCCATGTGCAAAAACACATACACGTGCATGCACATACACACACACACACACACACACACACACACACACATATATATATATATATATATATATATATATATATATATATATATATATATATATATATATATATATACATAGATATATATATACACACACACACATATATATATATATATATATATATATATATATATATATATATATATATATATATATATATATATATATATATATATATATATATATATATATATATATATATATATATATATATATATATATATATATATATATATATATATATATATATGTGTGTGTGTGTGTGTGTGTGTGTGTGTGTGTGTGTGTGTGTGTAAGTGTGTGCGTGCTTGTGTATGTGTCTTTGCACGTGTAAATATATCGTAAGTAGTGCATGCAAACATTTGTGTGTACGTTTGTTTCTTCGATGATTGCACGCAAGCACATTGCTCGTGCCTACTCATTTGTAATTTCCAGAAAACATAATATATTTTTT
>NC_090744.1:10009924-10019924 GCF_036898095.1 Palaemon carinicauda | reverse complement strand
GTAATATCCCAACATACCCAGCACCTTACGAACCTCTCTGACATTACACGGTCTCTTCAAAGCAACTATGGCCTCGAGATTGGCTTGCTTAGGAGCAACTTTACCCAAGCCAATCTCGTGACCCAAATAACTAACCTTAGCTTTCCCAAAGTTACATTTACCCAGATTCACAACAAGACCGGCGGCCCTAAGTGCCTCAAAAACTTTTCTTAATCTTACCAGGTGGGTCCGCCAGTCATTGCTGTGTACCACCAAGTCATCTATATAGATTTCTGTACCTTCCAGGCCACAAATTACCCTGTTCATCAGACGCTGGAAAGTACAGGCAGCGTTCTTCATCCCAAAGGGCATTACTTTGCACTCGTAAAGCCCTGAGGGCGTCACAAATGCTGAAATTTCACGGGCACGGCCAGATAGGGGGACCTGCCAATATCCCTTTAACAGATCCAATTTTGTAATAAACCTAGCAGGACCTATCAGGTCCAGACAATCCTCAATACGGGGAAGAGGAAAAGAATCATTTTTAGTAACCGAGTTTACCCTCCTATAGTCAACACACATACGATATTTACCATCAGGCTTCTTCACTAAGACTATAGGGGAACTCCATGGACTTACTGATGGTTGTATGAGATTGTGCTCCAGCATGTATTTAATTTCGTCTTCAACAATGGCACGCTTCTCTGGACTTAGGCGATACGGGCTTTGCTTAACCGGAGAAGCGTCCCCAACATCAACATCATGCTGGAGCAACCTCGTCCTTCCTGGAGAGTCCTGAAAAAAGTCAGAAAATTCCATAATTAGGTTTAGTATATCTTGTTTCTGAGGTGCCTCCAGATGCTCTAACCCTTCTTTTAATACACCTAAATTTTGCAAGTTATTACCTAGAGCATCTGAAGGCACCTGGTCCAAAACATCTTCCAAGTTTTCCTCAACAGGTGCAACCACACTCATAACTGGCTGAAAAACAATGGCCAACGGATCCCGTCTATCAGAAGAGTAAGATTTCAACCTGTTTATGTGGAAAATTTTACATTTACGACTAGTTCCAGGGGCTTCAACTTCATAATTGACCTCTGACAACTTTCTCAACACCTTCCAGGGGCCCTTGTACCTGGGTTCAAGGAAGTTGTCTGGATCTGTGCTTAAAACTAATACTAAGTCCCCGGACTCAAATGAGCGTACCTTACACTTCTGATCAAATTTGGTTTTCATTGTAGCTTGGGAAGCAGACAAATTATCTTTGGCATACTTCCAAGCTACGGCTAACTTGGACTTAAGTTCACTAACAACTTCTCCCACCGTACGCTCTCCTCTCTGATTTACTTCGAGCAATTCATGGAAGATTTCCAAAGGTCCTCGAACCTTGTGCCCAAATATTAATTCAAAGGGAGCAACGCCAGTAGAAGAATTGGGAAAATTCCTTATGGCAAAGAGAGCAAAGGGAAGCCCTTTATCCCAATCCTCTCCTTGCTCATAACAATATTTTTTTAATATACACTTAAGGGTCTGGTGAAATCTTTCCACCACACCCTGACTCTCAGGATGGTAGGGTACACTGGTAATGTGCTGAATGGCCAGTTCAGCACACTTACTCTTAAATACCCTGCTTGTAAAATTCGAGCCGCAATCCGACTGAATTTTACGAGGCAGTCCATACCTGGAGAAAAACTCCACTAATTTGTCAAACACAGCTTTTGAGGTTATTTTCTTCATTGGAAAGGCCTCAGGAAAACGTGATGCTCTATCCATTATGGTCAGGAGATGCGTAAACCCTAACTTCGTCCTAGGCAGAGGTCCTACCACATCAATTACCAATTCTGCAAAGGGTTCTCCAATTGAAGGAATTGGGTTAAGAGGAGCCTTGGGAATAGGTTGATTGGGTTTACCCATCACCTGACACACTTCACAAGTTCTTACAAATTTCTTCACCGAAGACTTCATTCCTGGCCACCAAAAACATTTACTCAACCTACAAAAAGTTTTACTTAAGCCTAAGTGGCCAGAAAAGGAGTCCTCATGTGCAAGGCTTAACACAGCCTCCCTAAACTTGGTAGGTACCACAATTTGTCTTAAACAATTAGTCACATTTAGTTGATGAGTTGGGGGACGACTGACCCTATACAACAATCCTTTCAAAACCACAAACCTGGGCCTGGTCAAATCGTCAGTATTACCTAACTCAAATGAAAATTCATCTTTTTGAGCCTGTATGAAAGAGAGACGGTCACAATCGGATTTCAATAATTTAAACACTCCAAAACTAGAACTACTGCTACTACTACTACCTTCTACTAGCCCGGACTTCGCTACCTCTACTTCTAAATTACTTAAATTTAGGTCATCATCATTATCAGCTTCCGCTGCACGCTTAGCAGAGGCTCGAGTAGTTATTGCCACAGGGCAAGCCGTGACCGAAACAATAGGAAATAATTCCTGCCCCTCTGCACTCAACATATCATTCCCAAGGATTCCGTCTATTCCTGGTATCGGCAGGCTCTCAACTACTGCCAGCTCAGTAACCTTGTGATACCCTGGGAAGGACAGCTCCACCCTTACTAAAGGAGCAGATACCACCGTATCGGGAAATCCTCCCAGGACCACGTATTCTCCAGTATAGGGAACTAAGTTAGACAAGGACCCTGCCAACACCAAAGATCTAGCGGATCCTGTGTCCCTCAAGAACTTAACATAAAGTGTAGAGGTTTCAGATTTCAATTTTCCGGGGTAGACATATTTGTTAAATGGTCATAAATTACCAGTGGACTCACCCAATACAGGTTTTACTTTACCTACATCTGGTTCACTACTAACCTGGGGATCAACAGTTTTACCATTCTTACTCTCTGAAATAGAATTATTTGAAATTAGTGAGATTGGCGTAGGCTGATTAACATTATTTTGACTCTTATTTTGATTCTTTTGGAGGTAACGGCTCCTGGCTCTACATTCAGCTTGTCGATGCCCTGGCTTATTGCACCAAAAGCAATTACCTCTAACTTGATTAGTTTTACCCGAATTGCCACGGTTAGAAAAAACCAGAGTGTGCCCACCACTCAAGTCCTTTCTGAAGCCACTACCAACATGATTACTCATGCTACTATTTGGGGTACTAGATTGGTTTTTAAAGGGATTATACGACTTAGAAGACAAATTACTATTATTATTAGGGTATGAGGATGAGAAGTTACCTGACCCAGCCCGATGGGTCAGGACAAACTCATCAGCTACCTGAGCCGCCTTGGACAAGGTTAAAATTTTAGTGTCCTCCAGATGAACCCTCAATTCTTTATTACACACCTTCTTAAACTCCTCCAGTACCATCAGTTCCCTCAAGGAAGAGAAGGAAGCAACTTGACGACTTTTCAGCCAATTGTCAAACTGCTCCTCCTTGAGACGAGCGTACTCAACATAAGACATAGAATTGGGCTTGCCAGTGGTTCGGAATCTCTGGCGATAGGCCTCAGGGACCAAATCATAGGCCCTGAGAACCAAAGCCTTTACTTTGTCATAATCTCTGGCAAGGCCCTCTTCCAATGCATTATATACCCGGATTGCCTTGCCCGTCAACCTACACTGTATGAGTACCGTCCACATTTCTGTGGGCCAAGACAACCGGGTAGCAACCCTCTCAAAAGCTTTAAAAAATTCTGGTACGCTCCCCTCATCAAAAACTGGAATTAACTTTAGTGCACCCGAAATATTAAATTTGTATGCTGATGAGCTATTGGGGGAACTAACATGATTAGGGGACCCTTGCACCTTGGCCAACTCAAGGTTAAGCTTGAGCAACTCAATCTCATGTTGCCGGGCCCTCTCATTCTCCTCAAACTGCATCTTCAATAACTCAATTCTCTTACAAATTACATGGAACTCCTCCTGCCCCGTTACATGAGCAGAAGCTGTTACATGGTTGGGAACAGCCTCCTCAGCTAAAAAGGGGTTAGTTGAAATATTAAAATTTTTAACAGCCCTGGCCGGAGTAGGAAAATTGGCCGGACCTTCATACATAACCTTTACTGCAGGGGAATCAGCGAACAGGGACAAACCAGGATTTATGCTCACATCATTGATTATGGATCCTTCTTGGTCTGACCCAAAATCAGTGCTACTCTCAAAATCACTGGCTAGGCCGCTAGCTACCTCATTACCCTTAGCCAAATCTTGGGACACTTTTTCCTTAATCAGTTTTAACAAATTGGCCCGAGTGTCAGAGGACTTATGAGGGATCTCCAACCACCGGGCACACTGTACCAAATAAGCCCTTGTCAAAACTCCTAAATATTTCAAACAGTCAGCCGAACCCAAGAATTCCGACGGGTCAAAAGTAAAGTCCTTCATTTTAATGAAAATAATATCCTATGGGGAAGGAAAGCAACTGAACCAAAAATCAAATATCAACAATAAATACTGTCAAATCCCTCCAGAGCTGAACTGCTCCCCCAAACACCGAGTACACCTGCGTACGATCCTGTCACGGTCGCCACTTGTTACGACCTGTGTAGGCCGTAGTTCTGGTTCTTTGAACTTTGATTTTTTAAAGGAATCGTAGGCAGTACATTATTTATGTAACACGGTGAACTGAGGGAAGACAGAACAAAAACACTGGAAAAATCTAACAATATTTATTACAATACACTTAAATAAATTCAACCTTGCACCAGGAGTAACAAAAAGCTCCTAAGACAAACAACAATGATTAAACAAAAATGACCTGGAGGACTAATATACGGAGTCCTCTAAATACACAAGGTTGACCTATATCTAAAAATCTTAACCCTAACATAGAAAAACTAAACAGATCAAAAGTATGGCTCATATATTAAGCCGGGCCCACAAATATCAACAAACCATTACCCTATTACTAAACAGATAGGAATAAGGAAGATAGGAGAAATGAAAAGGCAGAAAACCTTAAAATTACCTACCTACACACAAACGTTTAAAGCTAAACCAAATACCAAATAATGAAACATAACACAAGGCGGCATACAAATACACATGCCACATACTAAATGCATAAACACTTGGATATCTTCACAAAAGAATTATGCAGAGTCATAATTTATATATATATACATGTAAAAAAAACCCAACACTGTATTATCTATCTGTGAAATAACTCAACAGTACTTATCCATACATGGATCAGACGACAGAGAGGGGACGAACATTCGTCAGCATCAGAGGGAGTATCATTAACACCAGGAAAACGGACTGGGCATATCCATAACGATAATGAAAAGATCGTAACTTTACCTGGGTAATGCCTCCCTACGTTCCTCCTCACGGACCCTTGGTCCACAGACGAGCAGCATAACAGCTGTGATGACGCTCTTGGATCACGGCAATAGCTCCTCCAACAGTGCCGGGACGGAACGACGGCACCGTCTTCCCGCAGAATCCTCAGGCGGGGAAAACAACGTCAAGCGAAGGTCGCAAGTGACACATACACTTGCAGGACGTAACAAGCGAGGTGGCTATCGCAGGTGACAAAACCCCTGCATACGTAGTCCGTGATCCAAAGAAGTGTACAATTTACCGCGGGTGGCTCAAAGACACCAGCGAAATAATCCTCCAAAGGCACAATTCCTTATGAGGGAATAAAAGAGGCGTCTAACAATGGCTGCTGAATTAGGCTATACGTCTGTGATCAATGCACGGTCCGAACTGAACATTCCAGGCAGCAGTAGTCTCGTCCACGGCTCTCACTAAACACCAAACACTCGGAAAGAAAAATAAACAAAAGAGTTAATGGCAATTCACTAATTAACGACGAGGAGGAGCGAAGGTTATCACCGAACTCTTATGAAAAGGGCAGTTAACTTTTACTCCTGCCGAAGACCGAATTTATTTATAAACAATTAAATAACCTACTTTAACATAACACCTTCCTCCCCCAAGAAAAATAATTTTCATTCACTAAATGCAAAATTTTTCTTTTAATGATATGCCACAAGGCTGGACAAAACATCAGAAAATGCAGGGCCACAAAAATAAAGAAAATTCAGGGAAAACACTAAAGCTACTACAAACCCCTGATAAGATAAAATATATTAAACCAAAACAAAACAAAGTCTTAAACGTAGTGTCTACAGTAATAAACCAATCACAAGGTAAAAATATCTTAAACCTAAGCAAAAGGACAAGAACATAGCAAGTTTTAAATGCATCATCAAACATTTGGACAGACATTCAATCCTATACCTGTCAACAATAAATTTTAGTAGGCACACAGAGGAAAAAAAAATATGATATAGAATTATCCACACTAACCTAGGTCCTGGAACAATTTACAAGAGTACAAACCTTATACCTGAGCTCAATATATACATACCTCGAAACATGGATGTAACCTCAACACATGCAACCAGGCGAACCGAGAGGGTCCCCCCAAAAAAAAAACAAAGGGAGAGATCAAAATTCAGACACGTGAGAGAGCATCCGGGATGCAATTATCCACCCCTTTAATGTGTCTTATAATTAAATTGAACTCTTGTAGCTGAAGGGCCCAACGCAGAATCCTCTGGTTTGATCCCTTCATACGTTCAATGAATACCAACGGATTATGGTCGGTCCAAATTTCTATAGGGAATGAAAAGTTAGTTACATAAGGTTTAAAATGTACCAATGTCCGCACCAATGCCAGAGCCTCTTTCTCAATGGTGGAGTACTTTCTTTCCGCCTCTAGTAACTTACGGCTGTAGTAAGATACGGGGCGTACTTCACCATCATCACTCCTTTGAAAGAGGACTCCCCCAATTCCTACGTCACTGGCATCCACGGCTATGATGAATGGCTTCTGAAAATTGGGAGAAACCAATATTGGATTAGACACGAGTAACATTTTAAGTTTTAAAAATGCTTCTTCGCATCGAGAAGACCAATTAAATTTCTGCCCTTTTTTCAATAAATTAGTTAGAGGCTGTGCAAGGTCAGAGAAGTTTCGGACAAACCTACGGTAATATCCCAACATACCCAGCACCTTACGAACCTCTCTGACATTACACGGTCTCTTCAAAGCAACTATGGCCTCGAGATTGGCTTGCTTAGGAGCAACTTTACCCAAGCCAATCTCGTGACCCAAATAACTAACCTTAGCTTTCCCAAAGTTACATTTACCCAGATTCACAACAAGACCGGCGGCCCTAAGTGCCTCAAAAACTTTTCTTAATCTTACCAGGTGGGTCCGCCAGTCGTTGCTGTGTACCACCAAGTCATCTATATAGATTTCTGTACCTTCCAGGCCACAAATTACCCTGTTCATCAGACGCTGGAAAGTACAGGCAGCGTTCTTCATCCCAAAGGGCATTACTTTGCACTCGTAAAGCCCTGAGGGCGTCACAAATGCTGAAATTTCACGGGCACGGCCAGATAGGGGGACCTGCCAATATCCCTTTAACAGATCCAATTTTGTAATAAACCTAGCAGGACCTATCAGGTCCAGACAATCCTCAATACGGGGAAGAGGAAAAGAATCATTTTAGTAACCGAGTTTACCCTCCTATAGTCAACACACATACGATATTTACCATCAGGCTTCTTCACTAAGACTATAGGGGAACTCCATGGACTTACTGATGGTTGTATGAGATTGTGCTCCAGCATGTATTTAATTTCGTCTTCAACAATGGCACGCTTCTCTGGACTTAGGCGATACGGGCTTTGCTTAACCGGAGAAGCGTCCCCAACATCAACATCATGCTGGAGCAACCTCGTCCTTCCTGGAGAGTCCTGAAACAAGTCAGAAAATTCCATAATTAGGTTTAGTATATCTTGTTTCTGAGGTGCCTCCAGATGCTCTAACCCTTCTTTTAATACACCTAAATTTTGCAAGTTATTACCTAGAGCATCTGAAGGCACCTGGTCCAAAACATCTTCCAAGTTTTCCTCAACAGGTGCAACCACACTCATAACTGGCTGAAAAACAATGGCCAACGGATCCCGTCTATCAGAAGAGTAAGATTTCAACCTGTTTATGTGGAAAATTTTACATTTACGACTAGTTCCAGGGGCTTCAACTTCATAATTGACCTCTGACAACTTTCTCAACACCTTCCAGGGGCCCTTGTACCTGGGTTCAAGGAAGTTGTCTGGATCTGTGCTTAAAACTAATACTAAGTCCCCGGACTCAAATGAGCGTACCTTACACTTCTGATCAAATTTGGTTTTCATTGTAGCTTGGGAAGCAGACAAATTATCTTTGGCATACTTCCAAGCTACGGCTAACTTGGACTTAAGTTCACTAACAACTTCTCCCACCGTACGCTCTCCTCTCTGATTTACTTCGAGCAATTCATGGAAGATTTCCAAAGGTCCTCGAACCTTGTGCCCAAATATTAATTCAAAGGGAGCAACGCCAGTAGAAGAATTGGGAAAATTCCTTATGGCAAAGAGAGCAAAGGGAAGCCCTTTATCCAATCCTCTCCTTGCTCATAACAATATTTTTTTAATATACACTTAAGGGTCTGGTGAAATCTTTCCACCACACCCTGACTCTCAGGATGGTAGGGTACACTGGTAATGTGCTGAATGGCCAGTTCAGCACACTTACTCTTAAATACCCTGCTTGTAAAATTCGAGCCGCAATCCGACTGAATTTACGAGGCAGTCCATACCTGGAGAAAAACTCCACTAATTTGTCAAACACAGCTTTTGAGGTTATTTTCTTCATTGGAAAGGCCTCAGGAAAACGTGATGCTCTATCCATTATGGTCAGGAGATGCGTAAACCCTAACTTCGTCCTAGGCAGAGGTCCTACCACATCAATTACCAATTCTGCAAAGGGTTCTCCAATTGAAGGAATTGGGTTAAGAGGAGCCTTGGGAATAGGTTGATTGGGTTTACCCATCACCTGACACACTTCACAAGTTCTTACAAATTTCTTCACCGAAGACTTCATTCCTGGCCACCAAAAACATTTACTCAACCTACAAAAAGTTTTACTTAAGCCTAAGTGGCCAGAAAAGGAGTCCTCATGTGCAAGGCTTAACACAGCCTCCCTAAACTTGGTAGGTACCACAATTTGTCTTAAACAATTAGTCACATTTAGTTGATGAGTTGGGGGACGACTGACCCTATACAACAATCCTTTCAAAACCACAAACCTGGGCCTGGTCAAATCGTCAGTATTACCTAACTCAAATGAAAATTCATCTTTTTGAGCCTGTATGAAAGAGAGACGGTCACAATCGGATTTCAATAATTTAAACACTCCAAAACTAGAACTACTGCTACTACTACTACCTTCTACTAGCCCGGACTTCGCTACCTCTACTTCTAAATTACTTAAATTTAGGTCATCATCATTATCAGCTTCCGCTGCACGCTTAGCAGAGGCTCGAGTAGTTATTGCCACAGGGCAAGCCGTGACCGAAACAATAGGAAATAATTCCTGCCCCTCTGCACTCAACATATCATTCCCAAGGATTCCGTCTATTCCTGGTATCGGCAGGCTCTCAACTACTGCCAGCTCAGTAACCTTGTGATACCCTGGGAAGGACAGCTCCACCCTTACTAAAGGAGCAGATACCACCGTATCGGGAAATCCTCCCAGGACCACGTATTCTCCAGTATAGGGAACTAAGTTAGACAAGGACCCTGCCAACACCAAAGATCTAGCGGATCCTGTGTCCCTCAAGAACTTAACATAAAGTGTAGAGGTTTCAGATTTCAATTTTCCGGGGTAGACATATTTGTTAAATGGTCATAAATTACCAGTGGACTCACCCAATACAGGTTTTACTTTACCTACATCTGGTTCACTACTAACCTGGGGATCAACAGTTTTACCATTCTTACTCTCTGAAATAGAATTATTTGAAATTAGTGAGATTGGCGTAGGCTGATTAACATTATTTTGACTCTTATTTTGATTCTTTTGGAGGTAACGGCTCCTGGCTCTACATTCAGCTTGTCGATGCCCTGGCTTATTGCACCAAAAGCAATTACCTCTAACTTGATTAGTTTTACCCGAATTGCCACGGTTAGAAAAAACCAG
>NC_090744.1:9990885-10009424 GCF_036898095.1 Palaemon carinicauda | reverse complement strand
ATTATTCATGTATATATACAAACATACATATATATAATATATATATTATCCTTTTATGTATATATATATATATATATATATCCTTTATGTATATATATATATATATATAGATATACACACATATATACAATTAGATATATATATATATATATATATATATAATGATAGATAGATAATTATACGGATATAAACATATATGTGCACATACATTGAAATAAAAAAAAATAGATACCTACACGAAATAGAATTATCTAACCCACTTGAACTTTTATACAAAGATAACTAGAATTCCAACTTATAACACATTTTCAAATACATGGCTGTAGTAAATGAATTAAGCCCAGTGAATTTCATTAGGTATTTCTCCCCTGTACGCTTGCTTTTAAGTCTTAAATGTTTCCTGCCAGCTTATATGACAATTTATATTTTCACGCTCGCTTTCATTTTCCTTATATTTCATAAGTCTTTATTTTTGTTAATATTACTATCAGTATTTCTATGCAATTTCATTTTTTATTGTTTTAAAGGGTATATTTATATTGGTTAAAGTTTTACTATGTTGGTCAACTTGTTAGTGAAGGTTTTGCTATTTAGAGTTAAATAACTAATTATATTACCATAATATGACTTCGCACTCTGCAAAGAGATTAATTTACCAAATATTCCGCTGGGCTCCACAAGGCACTAGAAGAGTTAGAAGGACCTAGGCCTGCGTGACTGAGGACTATGAAGCGTGAAGTAGGAGATGATGAATGGAGAAGTATTCAATTTAAAGCGCCAAGATAAAGACGACTGGCGAAATCTAACAAGAGCCCCTTTGCGTCAATAGGCGTAGGAGGAGATGATGATGATGATGGATATGACTTTAAAGGCATTAATTCATGTATTTGAATTGCTATACCCTAACAGGCGAGCCTCTAATTAAAGGGTTCGAATCTATTATGAATACTAATGTTATGAAACATGACAGTATTATTCCCCAAAGTGGAACTTCAACTTAATTATTTTCAACATTTACATATCCTCCGACGAACGGGGAACAGTTTCTGAATAAATTTTATACCTGGGAATTTATAAAGGGATTATTTAAAACACTTGTCTATTTAGGGTTGTGGTGGCCGATGTGGTAACGTCCCTGACTGGTGAACGCCAGGCTGGGGTTCGAGTCTAGTTTCTTTGGTCGCTGCAACCTCACCATCCTTGTGAGTTAAGGATAGGGGGGTTTGGGGGGAGCATATAGGTATGTCTGCTTAGTCCTCAGCACCCGTTGTCTGTCCCTCCTTGGTTCTAGCTTGGGTGGAGAGGGGATTTTGGTGCTAATCATATGTATATATGGTCAGTCTCTATGGCATTGTCCTGCACGATAGGGCATTGTCAATGTTCCTTGTCTCTGCCATTCATGAGCGGCCTTTAAAGCTTTAAATGAAGTTTAGATATGAAATACAGATAAAGAGAATGACTCGAGTTTAGGGTGGACATGTCCCGGTTGAAAATGGTTGTGAACAATTCTTTTGTACCACATGTAAATTAGGAATGACTGAAAAGGGTGGGGTACAGAGAGGTGTATGGATTAGTGGTATGAAAAATCGTAGCTACATTGGAAACGTGAATTGAAGACTCTTGAAAAGAAGAAAACCAATTTTGACATTCCTTATACTGTTAAAAAACCTGTAATTTTAATTGGAAGTTCTTCGCAAAAATTTATTGTTCTCATCCGTATTTCAGTAAAATACAGGCGACCGTGAATGTGTACGCTACTTCGTTTTTATTTCTTCCTAATATATGGATTCTCTCTACCTCAGGATCAGAGACTCAAGGGGATATCAACGAAAGGGTAATAGCTTCTGGTCGGCCGGGGAATCGATCCCGAGCCCAAGAAACTGAGGGTTCTATTGATTAGTAACTCAGCCAAATTCGGTGCAAATTGGTGTATATATATATATATAGATATATGTGTGTGTGTGTGTGTGTGTGTGTGCGTGCGTGCGTTGCGTGTGTATTATAAACGAACAAGAATTTTTACAAGAATCGAAGTGTTCTTGACAGTTCTAAGAAATCACATATAACAAAACCCCAATTCATTTGAAGTATAGATTTTATAAACAATCAACATTTATTTATAAATATTAATATATATATATAGTCATAACTTTTTATTATTGAATATTTCACAACGTAAACTATCGAGTGACTAGTCGAAGATATAAGCTATAACTCCTCTGAAGACTTTCTCAATAAGTTGTTTGTCAATATCTTCCTCAATGTTTACCACTGAATCGTTTCCCTATTTGCGATCTTCTTCTGTTTTATGAGTTAACAGTAAATAAAAGGTTCTTTTCTTGAGTGGATAGTAAACAAAGCGTGATATTCGTGGAAGACAACAAAGTATTATGATGTCTGAACAATGTAATCCATTTTACGATCAGCCAAAACCAAGGACGTCTGTCATAAGTGTTTTTTGGGGGATCAAGGTCCTAGGACTCCTGTTTTATCCTTTCTTCATAAAGAGGGAATGATAAACATCTTTTTGGAGACAAGATCTATCCCTCCAAAAATCCCAACATCGTTAAGATTTCGCCCTATACAAAAGGAAGCCACTGTGCTTTTGGGTATGATTATTTCATAATTATCTTTTTATGATAGATCTAATGATTAAAACTATATATCAAGACTTACAATGCAATGGCCTATACTCAAGGTTTCTGGTCATTGGTAACTAAATTCAGCTTTGGCCTAATTTTCAAAAATAGAAGCTTTAGTAGTACATTATCATTATTATCTGTTTTGTATTATATTGGTAATTAGTACTCTTCATCAATAATTACAATGCTATAGCTTATATTCAAGGCTTCTGTCATTGGTAAGTAAATTCAGCTTTACTTAATTTTTCAAACATTTTTAGTAGGTCATTAGTATTAGCATCTTTTGGTAATATGATGGCAATTATCACTCTTCATCAAAAACTATGAGGAGGTTACCTATACTCAAAGTATCTGTCATTATTAAGTGAAATTCAGCGTGACCAAAATTCAACATTTTTTGTAGGCCATTGTTCAAATAACCTTTTTTAGTAAATATGCTTATAATTATCAATATTCATTAATACTTTGAATGATACAGCTTATACTCAAGGTATATGCCATTGTTAAGGTAAATTTAGCAAAGCTCTAATTTTCAAAATATTTTCATAGGCCATTACCATACTCACCTTTTTTTGTAATATATTTATAATTATCACTATTCACCAGTATTCCCTATGCTATAGCATATAATCAAAAGCTTCAGCTTATGGTAACTAAATTCAGTATTGTCTAATTTCCAAAATTTTAGGCCGGAAATTACTAAAACGATGATCCCTAAAGGCTAATACATATTTACATTATGCTAAGCCCCTTATCAAACATGGATTGATGTGATAGTACAGATGTTGCTCACAAAAAATTCATTGCTGAATCTGCGTCATAAAAATACTAAGAATCTCTCGAACAGGATAAATATATTTTATATATATATAATATATATTATATATATATATATATGTGTGTGTGGTGTGTGTGTGTGTGTGTGTGTGTTGGTGGTGTATAAGTATATATTATAGAAAACAAATTCTCAAATACAAAACAATAATCTAGATCCATAGTAATAATACATATAAGGTTATAGTACGGATATATATATATATATATATATATATATTTATATATATATATATATATATATATATAAATATATATAATATATATATATATAGATATAGATATATAGATAGATAGAGAGATATTATGTACAGTATATATATATATATACATATATATATATATATATATATTTATATATATGTATAACTATATATATATATATATATACATATATATATATATATATATATGTATATATATATATATATATATATCTTTATATATATTTATATATGCATATTTACATATATATATATTATATATATATAAAAACACACACACACACACACACATATATATATATATATATATGTATGTATGTATGTATGTATATATATACATATTGAAATAACTCTGTGTATCACCAGGGATATTAACCCTTTCTCCACTGGAAATAAAAAATCTAATCCTCTTGGTTATAAACCCAATGCAACGTTGCTATATTTTATGAAAGCTAGAAAAAAAATGATGGCTGGGAAATAAATGAATGGAAAAAAAACATAACCAAATTCAGGACAAACTAAAAGCAATCGTCAGGATTTAGAAAAGTAAAAGTTTTAATTCTTCACAGCTAACCTTTGGCTGTAGTTTCGAGTTAATTATCCGATTAACTCAGGGGAGTTAAATAACGTGGTTGCTGAAATATAAATGTACAATGGGGGGGTGATTAAATTAAGATTTAGACTGAATAGTTCTTTGGTATTGTACTTACATTTTATGTAATTAATTTGAATTTTATAATTTTCCCTCCACCATTGTTGTCATTTAAGCTTGGGAAATTTATGTATAAATTAATTTGACTAATATATTAAAGAAAATTCTAAAATATTGTCGTTACGAGGTCTCTCAGAAATTTTTTTAATTTTGAAATGTTAACCATAATTTATGAATGTTTCTTATTTTGCGTCTTTTGTGAAGCCATGATTTTAGTAAATATCTATATATAAAACAAAATCATTTTCCAAATCACTATGATTTTTTTTCTTTATTTGATGTTGGAGTTTTTAAGGAATTTCTATATCTATTTTCATAACACCAGAGGGTGTTAAGTATGAATGAAATGCAATGACAATTTGTCTCATATCTGTAGTATGTACATATAACTATTAATGCAGAAAATCTTTATAAAATATTGGTGATTACACATGCATATGCTATTGTGAAATTGGTGTGTGGTATTACTACCAGCTAGGCAGACATACATATATACATACATACATACTTTCATTCATACGTATTTATGCATACATCAATATATATGTATGAACACACACACACACACACACACACATATATATATATATATATATATGTACAGTATATATATATATATATATATGTGTGTGTGTATATATACATATATATATGTATATATATATATATATATATACATATATATATACATATATATATAAATAAGCATATGTGTATATATATATATATATATATTATGTGTGGTGTGTGTGTGGTGTGGTGGGGTGTGTGAGTGTATGTATACATATGCATATGTAAATATCTACATATATATAGTATATATATATATATATGTGTGTGTGTATATACATATATATATGCATAAATGTGTAAATATGCATATATACATACATAAATACACATATTTATGTATGTATTTATGTAAACATACACTACATCTCTATATTACTGAATTTATATATCTTAACCATAACTATCCAAGATTTCTTTAATATCCTCCAGGCTTTGAGCGAGATGTACCTGGCTACCCCAAGATACTCTTACTCCGGAGACTCCAGCAAGGGTGAACACCACCTTGTCATTCACGGGATCACACTTGAGGATGACGGCGAATACCAGTGTCAAGTTGGCCCAACGGCTAAAACGAGCGCCCTTTGGGCTTCAGCTAACGTTACTGTCTTGGGTAAGTTATTGTAATGCTAAATTTCTATTTGTGTTTGTTTTTTCATGGTACTGAGTAAAAGAAATTTTCATCTCTGCAAACGATTATTACTTTTCCAACTAGTTCAAAATAATCGAAAAATTAACATTCATGCTAAGCCCCCTCCAATTGATTAAACTTTTATTTTTTTTCTAAATTTGACATCAACACTAGCCACCCAATTGGTTAAACTTTTATTTATTAAACTTTCAATTCATTTTTTTCTAAATTTAACTCATTGCTATTCCCCAGGTAGTTAAAATTATATATATATATTTTTTAAATCAACATTAATTCAAGCTTTCAATTGGTTATAACTTTTTTTTTTACAATGTTGTAATTGATTACTAGCTTTCAATTATTCATTTTTTTCTCTAAAATTAACAGAATGGTAGTCCACCTCAACACCAATTGGTTTAAACTTGCATTTTTTTGTTCTAAAATTATCATAAACGCTAATACCTTCTCTCCCTCCTTTCCCCCCCCCCCCCATTCGCCCCCCCCCCCCAAAAAAAAAAGAAAAAAATCCCTGGTCGAATTACTAGAATAAGTAGATTCCATATAAAAGGATTTTTCCGTTTCAAATCCAGTAATATGTCGACAGAGTGGAGAGCTTATATCCAGAATTAATGGCAGAGATTATTCGATTTTACTTTGATGGCGAGGTATAAAACTATTGAGCATTGTAAAATCGTATGTAGGATTTGCTTTAATCTATAAAGATTTTCATAGAATAAGAGTTTAGTGTATAATGGGTTAATGGTCGGTGAAATTATGAATGGGGATAATAAAAAAAAGATGGATAGTTCTATATTTTATGGCGCTTGATTATAATTTCCTTAATGTGAAAGGTATTCATAATATAGGATCAGGTGAATTTCAAAAGCACACACACACACACACACACATATATATTGTATATATATATATATATATATATATATGTATATATATATATATATATATATGTATGTATATGTATATATATGTATATATATACGTAAATTTATACTGTATTATGTATTTGTTTGTATATGAGTGTGTGAAATTGGCTAAACCTCAGATATGAATAAGAACATGTCTGAGGCCTTTGTCCTACAGTTTGGATAGAAACAGATGCATTTGTTATTATATATATATATATATATATATATATAATTACATATATATATACTGTATATATATATATATATATTATATATATTTATATATATATATATATATATATATAAATATATATATATATATATATATATATATGTACATATTAAGATATAGAATCTATAGTATACCAAATAAAATTAATGATAAAACAAAAGGAACTAACAGAATAGAAGTAGCCATACCCCAACGAATAAAAATTCCTTACTATTTATATCCTCTGTCCTAAATAAACTATGAGTAAAGAGTAGAACCAATATTGGAGCTGAGAAATGGGTGAATAACTCAAGAAGAAAAGTAACGATGGAGACAAAACATGAAGTCAGCCTTTCAACAGGCCAGTGAAATATTAAGATGAAAATTCCAGTGATGTTAACGATATTTTCGGAAAACTTTTCTGAAAACTCTGGCGTCATGGATAAAGTTTTGGGTGCAATAATCTTAGGGTCTTTATTGAAGCAATTTTAAAAGTATCATAAGCAGATATGAATAGGAAAAATGAATCATTTTTTAAAGTATCATAATTAGGTATGATTAGAAAAAAAGATTATCTTAAACTTGTTAGAAATAGGTGCATTTACATTTACATACACACATACACTTATATGTACAAATACATGTATATATATACTGTATATATATATATATATATATGTGTGTGTGTGTGTGTGTGTGTTATACAATGTATACATATACTCTATTTATAAATATATATACGCTATATATATATATATATATATACATATATACTATATATAAATATATATATATATATATATATATACATATATATATATATATATATAATCTTTATGTATATAGATATATATTTTTATATATAAACATACATATATATATATATATATGTATATATATATATATATATATATACAGTATATATATATATATATATATATGTGTGTGTGTGTGTGTGTGTCTGTGTGTGTATGTTTGTGTGTGAGTGTGTGGATAAATCCTCAGATTTCATATGCATTAAAGCGGTTATCTCTATCCCCAAAATCATCAAATCAAAAATGAATCTGAAACAAAATAGAACGTTCAAAAAGAACGCAAAACCAGAGAATGAACTCGCTAATGAATAAGACGCATATAACATATATTGTTGTTATACACGTCATCTTTATGAGTACCCAGGAAGTTTTCTCTTATTGCAATTGTTTGTTTTTCACTGTGATAACATTGCACAATGATCCACTACCTACTTGAGTACAATAGGTATCGCCATTGCCGACGTTTGGGGCCATTTAGGAGAAAGTTTGAGCAATGCTGAACTATTTTTTGCTGCAGTAACATTGGCTAATATTTGATAGGAGGTATTATATTCTTAGTCATATTTACGGTAGAGGGTTCTATTTATCATTTAATAATTAATGTGAAATTAGATCAAGACATACACATAAACACACGCACATATACGCACATGTATATATACACACTCACACACACACACACACACACACATATATATATATATATATATACATATATATTATATACATATAATTAAATATATATTAATGTATATATATATATATATATATATACATATATATATATATAGTATATATGTGTGTGTGTGTGTGTGTGTGTATGTATAATATATACATATACATATATATATACATATATATATATATATATATATATTTATATATACATATGCATATATATGTGTGTATATATAATATATATACATATATATATATATATATATATGCTACACATTCATATACAAACAATACAATTTCAGGGTATTCATATTAAAATAAAAAGGGTAATTAATGACCCTTTACTTTGGATATTGTTTCGTCATTACTTCTCATATGCTTTACATATTTAATTTCTTCACTGGGCTATTTTTCCCTGTTAAATGACTCTACAGGATCCTCCTTTACCAAACAGGGTTGTTGCCTGGCATAGCAAAAGTAATAACTCGAATTATGATAACTAATTGTTATTACCAGATTTCAGTAAAAGAAAACACTAGTAGAACTTTTTAAATTCCTAATATCAACTCCAAACAATGCACTAAGCTTGCTTGCCCTTCTTTCTATGTCGGTTAAAGCTATCACTTAGGCAACCTTTCAAATACTTGGCATCTGACCCAAAAATTCACCAACCTCACTCCTTATTTTATGTCAGTTCAAGCTATCACTTAGGCAACCTTTCAAAATACTTGGCATCTGACTCAAAAACTCACCAACCTCACCCATTATTTTATGTCAGTTCAAGCTATCACTTAGGCAACCTTTCAAATACTTGGCATCTGACCCAAAAATTCACCAACCTCACCCCTTATTTTATGTCAGTTCAAGCTATCACTTAGGCAACCTTTCAAATACTTGGCATCTGACCCAAAAATTCAACAACCTCACCTCTTATTTTATGTCAGTTCAAGCTATCACTTAGGCAACCTTTCAAAATACTTGGCATCTGACCCAAAAATTCACCAACCTCACCCCTTATTTTATGTCAGTTCAAGCTGTCACTTAGGCAACCTTTCAAATACTTGGCATATGACTCAAAAACTCACCAACCTCACCCCTTATTTTATGTTAGTTCAAGCTATCACTTAGGCAACTTTTCAAATACTTGGCATCTGACCCAAAAATTCACCAACCTCACCCCCTTATTTTATGTCAGTTCGAGCTATCACTTAGGCAACCTTTCAAATACTTGGCATCTGACTCAAAAACTCACCAACCTCACCCCTTTATTTTATGTCAGTTCAAGCTATCACTTAGGCAACCTTTCAAATACTTGGCATCTGACCCAAAAATTCACCAACCTCACCCCTTATTTTATGTCAGTTCAAGCTATCATTTAGGCAACCTTTCAAATACTTGACATCTGACCCAAAAATTCACCAACCTCACCCTTTATTTTATGTCAGTTCGAGCATCATTTAGGCAACCTTTCAAATACTTAGCATCAGCTCCAAACAATTCACCAGTCTTACTCTCTAAATTATATCGGTTTGAGCCCATCCTTTAGGCAACCTTGAAAGTGTTTGTTATTACATCCAAACAATGCATTAACCCTACCCCTTATTCTATGTCAGTTCAAGCTATCACTTAGGCAACCTTTTAAATACATGGTATCTTACTTAAACGATTCACCAACCTTACATCTTTTCTATGTGAGTCCAAGCTATCATTTAGGCAACCTTTCAAATACTTGGTATCTGACCCAAACAATTCACCAACCTTACCTTTTTATTCTATGTCAGTTCAAGCTATCATTTAGGCAACCTATCATTTACTTAATATCAGCTTCAATCAATTCATCCTTACTCCTTATCTTATGCCAGTTCAAGCTATTACCTTGGCAACCTTTCAAATACATGGTATCCAACCCAAATAATGCACCAACCTTACCCCTTATTCTATGTCAGTTCAAGCTATCGTTTAGGCAATCTATCATTTACTTAGTATCAGCTCCAAGCAATTCATCCTTACTCCTTATCTTATGCCAGTTCAAGCTATTACCTTGGCAACCTTTCAAATACATGGTATCCAACCCAAATAATGCACCAACCTTACCCCTTATTCTATGTCAGTTCAAGCTATCGTTTAGGCAATCTATCATTTACTTAGTATCAGCTCCAAGCAATTCATCCTTACTCCTTATCTTATGCCAGTTCAAGCTATTACCTTGGCAATCTTTCATATACATGGTATCCAACCCAAATAATGCACCAACCTTACCCCTTATTCTATGTCATTTCAAGCTATCATTTAGGCAACCTATCAATTTACTTAATATCAGCTTCAATCAATTCATCCTTACTCCTTATCTTATGCCAGTTCAAGCTATTACCTTGGCAACCTTTCAAATACATGGTATCCAACCCAAATAATGCACCAACCTTACCCCTTATTCTATGTCAGTTCAAGCTATCGTTTAGGCAATCTATCATTTACTTAGTATCAGCTTCCAAGCAATTCACCATCCTTACCCCTTATTTTATGCCAGTTCAAGCTATCACCTTAGCAATTTTTCAAATACTTGGTATCCAACCCAAACAATTCACTAACCTTACCCCTTATTCTATGTCAGTTCAAGCTATCATTTAGGCAACCTTTCAAATACATGGTATCTGACGCAAACAATGCACCATCCTTACCCCTTATTTTATGCCAGTTCAAGCTATCACTTAGTCAGTATTTCACATACTTGGTATCTGACCCAAACAATTCACTAAACTCATCCCTTATTCTATGTCAGTTCTAGCTATCACTTAGGCAATCTTTCACATACTTGGTATCCAACCCAAATAATGCACCAACCTTACCCTTATTCTATGCCAGTTCAAGTTATCACCTTGGCAACCTTTCAAATATATGGGATACTACCCAAGCAATGCACTAACCTCACCCCTTATTTAATGCCAGTTTAAGCTATCATTTAGACAACCTTTCAAATACTAGGCATCTGACCAAAAAAATTCACCCAACCTCACCCCCTTATTTTATGTCAGTTCAAGCTATCACTTAGGCAACCTTTCAAATTGCTTGGTATTTGACCCAAAAATTCACCAACCTTACCCCTTATTTTATGTCAGTTTAAGCTATCATTTAGGCAACTTTTCAAATACTTTATATCTGACCCAAACACTGCACCAACCTCACCCCTTATTCTATGTCAATTTAGCTATCACCCTAGCAACTTTTCAAATACTTGGTATCCAACCCAAACAATTCACAAACCTTATCCCTAATTCTATGTCAGTTCAAGTTATCACTTAGGCAACCCTTCAAATACTTTGTATCTGACCCAAACAATGCAACAACCTCATCCCTTATTCTATATCAGTTCAAGCTATCACTTAGGCAGCTCCTTGACTAATATATACCCTCATCACAGTCTCCCCCTCCAGCATAAGCATCTTGGGAGGAATAATTGGGGAGCCAGTGGTGGTTGTCGCTGGCAAGCAGCTCCGTCTTCAGTGCCTAGTGAAGGAGGCCCGGCCGGCTCCCAGTGTCGCTTGGTACCGGAATGGAATCATGCTCGATCAAAGTGAGTACTTCAATGCACTGGTTGCCTTGTTGAGCCAAGTCTCCTTTATGGAAACCAAGTGTAAAGGGTCAATTTGGATTAACTGGATAATTTTGATATCTATCACATGCAAATCGTGACGGAAAGTTTGGATTCATCTCTAATAGAAATGCAATTAACATATAATCAATGTTAAGCTATTAGCAAATAATAATAATAATAATAATAATAATAATAATAATAATAATAATAATAATAATAATAATAATAATAATGATGATGATGATGATGATAATAATATTTTCACTTACATATATTACTTTTAAAAAGGTACAATATTCCTAGGACTTTGTTAATTGATCTGTGTACATATGTATCATAAGTGTATACACTTCGGTAAAGAAAATGTTTCGAAAATACCCTGAATCTTATGAAAAATATTGAACTTGGAATATTTTTCTGATTTAAGGAATAATGTCTTGAAATTACTACACAGCGTAGGGAACAGTCCTTACATTTACTGAAATATTTCACTAATTTAAAGAACCAAGTCTTAAAATGACAGTTTAAAAGCAGGGAAAAGTTCCGAGGTCTACCTACTGACCCGAAATTTAACTCATCTTTAGCAGGCTGAGAGTCTTTTAAAAGAGTATTGAACTTAAAAACTTTACTTACTTAAAGAACTATGCCTTGAAATTAACATACAAAGTAAAGAAAAAGTTCCTACATATACCTACTAGTTCTAAAGATACCTCATCTTTAGCCAGCCTGACTTGTTAATCTAATAATTCGTATTATTCCCCTAAGACCTTTGGTATGCAAAAATCCAGCTCGTTTGCGAAAAGACCAGATGGAAAAATCAAAAAAAGATAACTCTCCTAATGAACTCTTCCGTAGAGCTTTTTTTTTTTTACAAAGCGAGTAAAGGAGAGCAATAAAGTTCCCAAATGTATAATCTTTGTCACTCCTAAGTCAAGCGAAGGATGTAGACCTGGGGCAAAATACCTAGTTTATAAAAGTTTGTCTTCCAGTGTAAATACAGGCTAAAGTTTTTTCATTCCGGCGACCCAGCCTCTGGGGGTACTTACTGTTTACATTATGTTTAAAGTTTTTGGGTCTTTTAGAGTTTCGTGTCAGTTGGAAAAACATATTTTTTGTTTTCTGGAAATTACATGGGAGTAGGCACGCTCAATGAGCTTGCGTGTAATCATCGAAGAAGCAGACATACACACAAACATTTGCATGCACTACTTACGATATATTTACACGTGCAAAGACACACACGCACACACACACACATACACACACACACACACACACATATAATATATATATATATATATAATATATATATATATATATATATATATATATGTATATATATATATATATATATATATGTGTGTGTGTGTGTGTGTGTATGTGTGTGCGCGTGTATGTGTCCTTGCACGTGTAAATATATCTTAAGTAGTGCATGCAAATGTTTGTGTGTATGTGTGCTTCTTCGATGATTACACGCAAGCTCATTGAGCGTGCCTACTCCCATGTAATTTCCAGAAAACAAAAAATATGTTTTTCCAACTGACACGAAACTCTAAAAGACCCAAACAACTTTAAACATAATGTAAACAGTAAGTACCTTAGAGGCTGGGTCGCCGGAATGAAAAAACTTTAGCCTGTATTTACACTGGAAGACAAACTTTTATCAACTGGCCATTTTGCCCCAGGTCTATATCCTTCGCCTGACTTAGGAGTGACAAAGATTATACATTTGGGTACTTTATTGCTCTCCTTTTACTCGCTTTGCAAAAATGCTCTACGGAAGAGCTCATTAGGCGAGTTATCTTTTGTTGATTTTTCCATCTGTTCTTTTCGCAAAGGAGCAGGATTTTTGCATACCAAAGCCCTCAGAGGAACAATACGAAGTTATCAGATTAACAAGTCAGGCTGGCTAAAGATGAGGTATCTTTAAGATTAGTAGGTATATGTAGAAACTTTTCTTAACTGTGTATGGTCGTTTCAAGGCATAGTTCCTTAAATCAGTGAAGTATTCAAGTTCAATACTCTCTTAAATGATTCTCAGCCTTACTAAAGATGAGTTAACTTTCTGGTCAGTTGGTAGATCTCGGAACTTTTCCCTGCTTTTAAACGGTCATTTTAAGACTTAGTTCTTTAAATCAGCGAAGTACTTCAGTTATTTAAATCAGTGAAGTATTTCAGTTCTTTAAATCAGTGAAGTTTTTCAGTTCTTTAAATCAGTGAAGTATTTCAATTGTTTAAATCAGTGAAGTATTTAAAGTCTGATAAGCTTTTAAGACTCTAAGACATGCTAGGAATGAGTTATCTTTAGAATTAGTAAGTGTATGTAGGGACTGCTCCCTATATTGTGTAGTTATTCTAAGACATTATTCCTTAAATCAGGTAAATATTCAAAGTTCGACATTTTTCATAAGACTCAGAGCATTTTCGAAACTTTTTCTTCACCGAATTGTATACATTCATAATACATATATACAAAAATCAATTAAGAAAGTCTTAAGAACAATGGTCCTGTACCAACCGTGTGTCACACAATTGTACATAATTATTTTGTATATATTATGGTTGTATCTGTGCTCTTCCCTCGCACTAAAAAGAACCTGAATGATCATGTCTCCGTTTTGCTCAGTAACATTATCTGTCTCTCGAACAGGTCATGTCCTGTTGCCTTGAGGTTTTGTATATAAAGAAGAGTGTTCCTTGATAAATAACTCAGTCGTTTCCAATCTGCCTTTGAGTTCACATCCTCTCTCGGCCCGTCACATTGGTGACCCCGGAAGTCGACTCGCTCCCACCGCCTTCCACCCCCACCCTCTCGCCCCTTCATCGTTGGTACTATGGCGGACTCTACGGCAGTTGGTGCTGCGGCCGCGCCATTCAAACTTTCATCGTTTGCCAGCGGAGAGGCGTTTGCTTGGTTTCAGCGCGCAGAAGTCCAGTTTCGTATCAGGGGCGTGACTCGCTCAACCACCAAAGCGGATTATGTTCTCGCGGCGATACCCAAGGACACCTTCCCAGAAATATCCGACTGGCTTTGTGAACAAGGAGACACCCCAATAGCGTAAGACAACCTCAAATCATACCTTCTGCAGCAGTACTCGCCGTCGCCAGCCGCCCGTATAGCAAAGCTTTTTCAGCTCTCGCAACAACCGTTGGAGGACCAAAGGGCTTCGCTTGCCCTCAGGGAAATGACCAGTATCGCTCGCCTTCAACCTGCCGCAGACGGCTCTCCTCGTGAGGTGAACCTACTCCGTGCCCTTTGGATACGCCGTTTACCTGAACCTGTGCGCGCTGCCATACCCGATGTCGATAGTTTACCCATAAAGGACTTGATGACCAAAGCCGACGCCCTTATGGACAGCCACTTCAAGACCTCCATCAATGCCTCCACCCCTGACGACGAGGATGCCTATTCAACGACAACTGAAGCTGACATGAATGCCGTAGGACATACACGCCTACCCCGTGACGTGCCGAAGCGGCGACAAAGCCGCCCACCACCCAACAATCACTCGCGCCCCAACGAACGACTTCTACAGCCACTTTCTACCTCCTATCCGCCGCAGTTTTGCTACTACCACTTCAGATTCGGGGCAACCGCGAAGAAATGTGCCAAAGATTGTCAGTGGCCAAAAAACGTGTAAGTAGGCCATCGCTTGTGGCGGTGGCCTCCCATGTTTCTAATCTTTTCTTTTTACAGGATGCAGGAACGGGCGTGCGATTTTTGGTAGACACGGGTGCTTGCCGTTCTCTTTTGCCAAGGAAACTCTTCAAGGCACAACCTAGTCTATCTACATATGCCGGCGTCCGCTTGGTAGCTGCCAACGGATCTGAGATACCCACCTACGGTTACGAGAACCTCACATTATCGTTCGGAAACGGTAAATTCAATTGGAAGTTTCTCGTTGCTGACGTCACAATGCCAATCCTCGGTGCAGATTTCCTCTCTCATTTTCACCTTCTGGTCGATGTCGCCCACCGACGATTGGTCAACGCAGACTCGTACTTGTCGACACCTCTTCAACCCGCCCCCTCTAACCTCGCTCTCCACATCAGCGCACCCACGGATGCCTACGCCCACCTCCTCACGTCATACCCGGAAGTTTTCCGTCCAGAACTTCGCCAAACGCCCACGGTTCCTGCCAAGCACGGTATTTATCACCATATCAAGACGACGGGACCCCCAGTCTTCGCAAAATTCAGACGTCTAGCACTGGAACGATTGGCAGCCGCCAAACAGACGTTCGCCGAAATGGAGAAAATGGGCCTTTGCCAAAAGGTCTCCAGCCCATGGTCTTCACCCTTACACATCGTTCTGAAAAAAGACGGCTCCCTCCGTCCGTGCGGGGATTACAGGCGCCTGAACATGCAAACAGAACCGGATCACTACCCCCTCCCAAACATTGCCGATGTAACCTCCTACCTGCACAAAGCGAAGGTTTTCTCTACGCTCGATCTCCTGAAGGGGTATTATCAGGTGCCTATGAACCCGGAAGACATCCACAAGACCGCCATCACCACTACGTTTGGCACAAACACCTTCAATTACTCCTGTTTTGGCCTTCGTAATGCTGGGGCGACGTTTCAACGTCTCATGGATGGCATCTTTGGGGACCTCCCTTTCTGTGTATGTTATGTGGACGACATACTTGTGTTCTCCTCCTCAAAAGAGGAACACCTCCGTCACCTGCGCATCGTGCTCGACCGCCTGCAACAAAACGGCCTTGTAGTCCGGTACGACAAGTGTACCTTTGGCGCCAACGAAGTGTCGTTCTTAGGGCACCGTATCACTCCTGAAGGAGTCCATCCCCTCCCTGAGAAGGTAGCAGCCGTTCAGAATTTCCCCACGCCCTCGACCGTCAAAGCTCTGCAGGAATTCTTGGGCATGATCAACTATTATCACCGTTTTCTGCCAGCCATTGCCGCCACTCTTGCTCCCCTCTACGCCTCCCTCAAGGGCAAGCCAAAGGACCTGAAGTGGGGTCCCCTTCAAGAAGCAGCCTTCTGCAATGCAAAGAAGGCCCTATCAACTGCTGCGGCTCTCACTTTTCCTATCCCACACGCCCCTCTCCTTCTCTCCACCGATGCCAGCGACGTCGCTATTGGTGCAGTACTCGAGCAGGTGGTCAAAGGCTCGCCCCGCCCATTGGCTTTCTTCAGCAGAAAACTGTCCAAGGCAGAATCGGGTTATTCTACCTGTCGATCGAGAATTGCTGGCGGTGCACTTGGCTGTCCGTCACTTTCGCCATTTCTTAGAAGGTACGCCCTTCGTCATTCGTACAGACCACATGCCTCTGGTGCACGCCTTCACTCGACAGTCTGACGCCTGGTCCGCCCGTCAACGCCGACATCTCTCCGCCGTGGGCTGAATACAATTGCACCCTCCAATACGTCCCTGGGAAAATGAATCCCGTTGCCGATGCCCTGTCAAGAAATACGTTGGCTGCCGTTCAACTGGGATTGGATTACAACGCCCTGGCTGAAGCCCAACGACAGGATCCAGAGTATCAAGCTTGTAGGACATCCTGCACGTCCCTCCGTTGGGAGGATTTTCCCTTCGAAGACTCCAACACCACCCTCCTCTGTGACGTCAGTACTGGTAGACCGCGACCTTGGATTCCTGCTCCCATGAGCCGACAGGTGTTTGATTTCATTCACGGCCTTTCACATCCCTCGTGCCGTTCTACTGCACAGCTGCTGAAGGCAAAGTTCATTTGGCACGGCATTTCTAAGGATGCTAAGGATTGGGTCCGTGCGTGTACTTTTTGCCAAACTTCCAAAGTACATCGACACACGGATTCAGGAGTGGGCACCTTTCCTCAACCTCAGCGTCGTTTCGCACACATTCACGTCGACGTTGTAGGCCCCCTACCCGCACCACATGGACATCATTACCTGTTTACCATCATCGACCGCTCCACTCGTTGGCCTGAAGCCATTCCCATGGAAACTGCAACGTCCGCCTCATGTACATCTGCCTTACTCTCTGGATGGATTTCAAGATACGGTATCCCTGAGCATATTACTTCTGACAGGGGAACAACTTTCACCTCTCAATTATGGACGTCATTAGCGAATCTCCTGGGCATCACCCTACATCAGACAACGGCCTACAACCCCGCTGCCAATGGAATGGTTGAACGTTTTCATCGCACCCTCAAAGCAGCTTTGATGTCCTGCTGCAAGGATTGAAACTGGTTTACTCAGCTTCCCTGGGTCCTCCTTGGATAAGGACCACTCCTAAAGACGCCCTTGACGTCTCGGCAGCCGAAATGGTGTATGGCGACCCGTTGGTCGTCCCTGCTGAATTTTTTCCTTCTACGACCTCCTCCGACGATCTCCAGCGCATACGTCACGTCGTGGGAAAATTTACTCCGTGCCGCCAGACTTACAAGCCCCCAGCGAAGCATCACATACCAACGGACTTGCACTCTGCAACGCACGTCTCCCTGCGCAACGACACCAGCAAGCCACCACTAACGCCCCCTTACACGGTCCCTTTCCTTGTGATCCGACGCAGTCCGAAAGCATTCCTCCTAAACATTCGGGGCAAAGAAGACTGGGTCTCCATTGATCGTCTAAAACCTGCTTATCTTCTGCCAGATGACCCGGCTACAGTTCGCCTCTCTAGATCAGGGCGCCCTATTTAACATGTACAGTATGTCATTTTTAGGGGGGGAGCCATGTACCAACCGTGTGTCACACAA
>NC_090744.1:9985885-9988385 GCF_036898095.1 Palaemon carinicauda | reverse complement strand
TCTTCATATATATATATATATGTATATATATGTATATATATATATATATATATATGTGTGTGTGTATATATATAAATATATATGTATATATATATATATATATATATATGTATATATATATATATATATATGTGTGTGTGTGTGTGTGTGTACTTATATATACATTTATATATATATATATATATATACATATACATATATATGAAACTAATTTCTGTTTATACCTGATAATTTTTCACTCTAATTATACATAGTGAATTTTAGATTATCATAATTATAAAAATTATTAAAATCATAATTATTCTTCATATTATCAAAATCATTAAATCCTTTCCTCTTATTTTCTATATAAAGCATAGACGAGTCTTATCAGATAAAATATAATATTTATCTCACATCTTAACATTTTTTAATCCAAACATAACAAGCAGAAGACTCTCCACGTGTCACATACATAATTGCGGTCATTTTCAGCAATCTCTTCCGACCTGAATGAATACAGGAGGCAATTTTTTTTTTTTCCGTAATCCATATTGACCGGAATTAACACAAGATGCATTTTTTTCTCCACTTTCCTTAATCTCTGCTGACTGGAATGGATACAAAACTCCTTTTTTTTTTAGTCCCTACTTGTTGCAATCTCTTCTAACTAGAATCAATATAAAACTCATTTCTTTTCTTCCTTTATTTTTTCCCGACTTCTTGCAATCTCTACTGACCTGTATGTATACAAAACGTATTTATTTTTGTCCCACTACCAGCAATCCCCACTTACCGGAATTAATTCAAAAGTCATTTCTTTTTCTTTTATTATTTTATTTCCCACTTCCAGCAATCTCTACTGACCAGACTGAATACAAGATGCATTTCTTTTTCTTATTCTGCTTTTTCCTACTTCCACTAATCTCTGTTAACCTGAATTAACACAAATTACATTTCTTTTTCTTATTTTATTTTTCCCACTTCCAGCAATCTCTACAGACCGGACTGAATACAAAACTCATTTCTTTTCTTCTTTCTTTTGACCTCACCTACTGCAATCTCTACTGACTGAAAGTAACACAAATTACATTTCTTTGTTATATTTTTATTTTATTTCTGTCCCTACTTTCAGAAATCTCTAGAGACCAGACTGAATACACGACGCATTTGTTTTTCTTCTTTCTTCTGGCCCTACCTACTGTAATCTCTACTGACCGGAATTAACACAAGTTACATTTCTTTCCCTTTTTATTTCATCCACAGACCCACCAGAGGCTCCCATCATCTCAGGGTACAGCACGGGAGACATCCTCAAAGAAGGTCAAGAGGTCACGCTGACCTGCAGGTGCCAGGGGGGTAACCCCAGACCGCGCTTGGCGTGGTACAAAAATGGGAAGTTGTTGAACCACCCTAACACCACTTACACCAAGGCGACCAAGGAGATCGATTTCGTGATGTTAAGTGTGACCCTGAAGGTGCAAGCTGAGGACGACCGGGCTAGTTTCGAGTGCAGGGTGGCCAAGAATGATATTCTGAATTATCCTCTGGTAGATAATGTCACTTTCACCGTCCATTGTAAGTTTTTTTTTTTCATGAGGATTCTTGACTTTTTAATCCTCTCTCTCAATATAAATTTTATATTTCATGGAGATTCAAGATTCTCTCTCTCTCTCTCTCTCTCTCTCTCTCTCTCTCTCTCATCAAATGTTTTTTTCTTTTATGGAGGTTCAATGCATTTCAAGTCTCTCTCTCTCTCTCTCTCTCTCTCTCTCTCTCTCTCATTTTCAGTTTTTTGCTTTTATGGAGTTTCAATGCGTTTCAAGTCTCTCTCTCTCTCTCTCTCTCTCTCTCTCTCATAAGTTTTTAGATTTTATGGAGTTTCAATGCATTTTAAGTCTCTCTCTCTCTCTCTCTCTCTCTCTCTCTCTCTCTCTCTATTAAAATCATTAAATATCATCTGGTCCTTTTAAGGGTGATATATTAGTTCTAAACTTCATGAATAGATTCATCTTAATGCTAAACTTATTTGAGAGTAGCTTTTACACTGTATTTCAACTGATATTTTTTTTTGTATTTTTCTTTCATACATCGCTTGATAGAAATTTCAATCTCCGTTTTGTGAATATTTCGCAAATATTAGTCTTGATTTGCAATAACTATCTTTTATATTCATTAACATACCTGTCTATTAACGATAGGTTTCTATGGAAATATAAAATAATAACAAATGCCAAGTTAAAGAAACAATTGTCTTTTTATTCATATTAATCTAACTAAAAAAGTAAAGTAAACAACGGCAATCTTATGACACACACACATACACACATATATATATATACATATATATATATATATATATATATATATATGTATATACTCCGTATATAAAACAACACATAATTATATAGATTTGTAGATACTCTGCGGGCAATGAATCCCATATTTAATTAGATAAATAAAATAATAACATACAAAGGAATATATTGTATGTTCCAATTGAATAATTAATTATTATTAT
>NC_090744.1:9960885-9978385 GCF_036898095.1 Palaemon carinicauda | reverse complement strand
TGTGATGCCAATAACGGTCTTGGAACGACCGTAACGACGAACGTCACACTTAATGTCTTACGTAAGTAAATAAAAACACATTTTACATATATTTTCTTAATTAATTTTTTATGATTAAATTCCAAGTGATAAGGGACTAATTAATTGATCTTATTTTCACTATGTTTTTCTATATAGTTTGTCAGCTAATTTCTATGATTAAATTCCAAATGCCAAGTCACTACTTATTGGATTTAATTTTCACTATATTTTCTATATATTTTGTCAAGTAATTATTATGATTAAATTCCAAATGGCAAGTTACTACTTATTTGATCTAATTTTCACTATGTTTTTCTATATATTTTGTCAACTAATTTTTATGATTAAATTCCAAATGACAAGTTACGACTTATTTGATATAATTTTCATTATGTTTTTCTATATATTTTGTCAATTTCTATGATTAAATTCCAAATGACACGTGACTAACTAATTGATCTAGTTTTAACTATATTCTTGAAAAGATAGGAGTTATAATTCATAAGTTGAAGAAAATCTGTTTGATTAATAAATTAATAGGTTTATTATATTTTTTTTTCTAATTTTGACAGTTAATCTTTATGGTTGAATTCCAAATGATAAGTGACTAACTAATTGATCTAATTTTCACTATATTCTTGAAAAGATGGGAAATATAATTCATCAGTTGACAACTATCTTTTTTTATATATATCAAAAGGTATATTGTATTATGTATTTTTTTCTATTCGTATTTCTTAATGCACAAAGACATCGAATACTTAGAAAATAAATATTTGAAATGCTTGTATAAAGATTATTCATCCAATGAATAAATTTAATCATATGGATATTTAAAGCTTTTTCTCATTGAAGTTATTTTAATAATTCATTGCTATAAAAATATGTAGTTAATGAAGAAAATCATAATAAAATAGTTGACTTCTTTCATATCTTAGTATGCTAAAAAAAAATTTAATAATAGAAAAAAATGCAGTACACTTTCTTTGCATTTACGCATACCTAGAAAATATTTAGTTAATGATACAAATACGAAATGGTCTTTGAGTTTAAGTAAACTTGAAATTTTTCTCACCATTATTCATATATTAAGGGGTCGGTTTCCTTATGAGTATTCTCTAATTCCTTCTAGCAAAAGCATCCATTTCCACCAAAACTCTTCTCTCCAGATCACTCTTCGCCTTACCTTGCTATCTAATCCTCTATCTCCCTCTCGATCTTCCCCCTTATCAGGTTCCTCCCAAACCCTCCTCACTCCCTCCCCCACCATCCATTCTCAACACATGTCCACACCATCTTAGTTGTGACACTCTTATGACCCCTGTAATCTTTACTACGCCTGCCATTCTTCTTATTTCATCATTTTCCAATCTTTCAAGCAGTGATATTCCCATGATCTATCTTAGCCTCCTGTCTAAGGAACATCCTCTTATACTAAAAATCTCTCCTGATCATCCTTTACCTTATCTAGCTATCTAATTCTATGATGTCCTAAGTGTAACATCACTGTACCCCTATTGTAACTTTATTATTATTATTATTATTATTATTATTATTATTATTATTATTGTTGTTGTTGTTGTTGTTTCATTTCAGATATGAAGGTCACAGCTATATTATTATTATTATTATTATTATTATTATTATTATTATTATGTTATTGTTGTTATTGGTGTTGTTGTTGTTTTTCATTACAGGTATGAAGGTCACAACTATATTATTATTATTATTATTATTATTATTATTATTATTATTATTATTATATCTCACAAGAATACAAAATAAAATACTCGGTTGAATCCCTCGTCAGGCTGGGAGGAGCGGAGAGAAGAAGGGTCCCCTTTTGTTCATTTGTTTGATATGGGCTACCACCTAAAATTAGGGGAAGTTTTTTGGTAAATAAATAGATTATTATTATTATCATAGAATAAGGTGACCTCTTATTAATTTCTATTAAAGATGATAGATGTAACTGACATATTTGTTTGATTACTCACCACGCTACTTTCCAGATGGTCCGATTTGGGTGACTGTTCCAACGGGAACAATTGAAGTTCAAGAGAAGGACGATTTGATTCTGACAGCCCAGGCTGATGCTAATCCACCTCCTGTTAGGTAAGTAAGTTTTCTTATATCTATTTATTCTATTCTGTTAGTTACATTCTCTCTCTCTCTCTCTCTCTCTCTCTCTCTCTCTCTCCCCCCAGGGACCTGGGGGAACCCAAAACATAGAATAATGTTAGGTAAAGCTCTCTCTCTCTCTCTCTCCTCTCTCTCTCTCTCTCTCTCTCATATATTCTTAGATCTTATTTGTTTTATGATTGAAGATTTGAGTTAATTCATTTTATTGTTAATTCTGAGGAGATATTTCTTTTATGACTTTTCGGAAGTAAATTGAATTACTTATATATGTAGATATAAAAATTACTACTACTACTACTACTACTACTACTACTACTACTACTACTACTACTACTACTACTAATAATAATAATAATGATGATACTACTACTACTACTACTACTACTACTACTACTACTACTACTACTAATGATAATAATAATGATAATAATCATAATAATAATAACAATAATAATACTGATAATAACAATAATAATAATAACTATAAAAAAATGATAATAATAATAACAATGATATCAATAACAATAATGGTGATGTTAATAATGAAAAATGTAAAAGAAAAGAAAAGTGTGTTATGAGTAATTACTCCTCCAGAAGTAATGAGCTGCACTACACGATCATTAAGAAAGTAAATAATCCTTGAATGATGTCAAACTTATATTCTAATGAGCTAGAAGAAAAAAGAAATCATATATAATTTTAGAAAACAGGAACCTTTTGTGTGTGCATTCATGTTTGTTTGTACGTACCTTCTTAAGATTCATAACGATCTCTTACTTTAATAGTGGATCATATATGGATTCTTTCGGATTTTTCAATCATTGATCCAAACACCACCTTTGAATCTTTGGAATGATTCAAACTCATGTTGATTAGATAAGTATACATAATCAGATGCAAAAAAGCACACACACACACACAAGTTATATATATATATATATATAGAGATACATATATATATAAATATAGGCTATATATATATATATATATATGTATATATAATATATTATGTATATATATATATATATATATACATTTATATATGCATACATATATACATATATATACAAATACGCACACATATACCTGTATATATATATATATATATATACATATATATATATATATATATAAATATATATGTATATTATATATATATATATATATATATAAATATTATATATATATATGTATATAAATATATATATATACATACATATACATTTATATATGCATACATATATACATATATATACAAATACGCACACATATACCTGTATATATATACATATATATATATATATATATATATGGCCTCCTTCTTTGGTAAATTGCGTTTTAGATTATTATTATTATGATTATTATTATTATTATTATTATTATTATTATTATTATTATTATTATTATTATTATTATTATTATTATTATTATCTCTCCTCCAGCTACACCTGGTGGCGAGGCCGCTGAAGATGGAAAGCCTTAGTTCCTCCGACGGGGAAAATGACGAAGGGCGTCTTGAGATAAAGCGTATCCACCGTCAGGAGGCTGGAGCTTACTCGGTCTCAGCTTTAAGCCCGAGGGGAAGAGTCAACGCTTCGTTTATCATTAACATTTTGTGTAAGTCAATGAGAGAGAGAGAGAGAGAGAGAGAGAGAGAGAGAGAGAGAGAGTATTTTCTTGAAAAGTGGTTTGCAATTTATTTTGCTGATATATTTTCGATAAATATACCAATTATAGTTCATGAAAGATTTATCTTAATCAAATTTGGGATTCTTAATTAAACTTTATATTGTAACCTACATTACAGTTTTTTTTTTATTATTATACTGATTTTTTATTTTATGTAAAATGCTCAATTCCAAATTACATTGTTTATCTAAAATTAACTTTTTTAATATCAAATATGATTTTAGATTTTAGATGAAATTTCTAATACTGAAGTAATTTTCGTATTTCAAATAAAATATTCGATACATATATATCTGTTTTAGTGTTAGTATATTATATATTGTTTCCTTAATTTCAGTATTTTGAAATAGTCTCTAGGAAAATATATAAATTAATTATTCTTTACTGTCCCTTTCTACTCTACATCAGATGGGCCAGAGAGCGTTCTTGCATCGAAGAGAGTCACAGTGGACGAAGATGGTTCAACCTCAGTCCTCTGTTCGGCAGTTGGTAACCCTGCTCCCAATGTTACCTGGTTCAAACGGGATGAGTACAGGTAAATCTGTCATTTTTCTATAAGAAGACTAAACTATGTATACATTAATATGTATGTGTGTTTGTGTATATACACATATATAAATTCATATATATTTATATATATATATATATATGTGTGTGTGTGTGTATATATATATATATATATATGCATATATATACATATATATACATATATATAAATATATATATATATATATATGCATATATATACATATATATACATATATATAAATATATATATATATATATATATGTATATATATATATATATATATATACATATATATATATATATATATACACATATATATTTATATATATATATATATATATGTTTGTATATATACACATATATATATATATATATATATGTATATATATATATATATATGTATGTATGTTGGTGTCTGTTCCTGTATATAAACAGTAAAATAATATATGCAAATGTTTATTTTTTTAAATTCACTCATATATTACACGCGATACGTAATTCTATAATCATTCCATCTCCATATATTTCCAATCTCGCATTTAATCAAACATTTCCCTTCTCTTCATATCGATCTTAGCAATGGCTGTGTAGTCCTGGCGTGGGGAATAAATGAGGCCAGACTGCCCATACAATACGCTTCCAGAGGTGACACTGGATTCTACTTCTGTCTGGCCTACAGTGTGGTAGCTACTTCTAACCCTATCAAGACAGCTGTAGTTGTTACACGTAGGTATTAAGCCGTGAGTCTCTCTCTCTCTCTCTCTCTCTCTCTCTCTCCATGTCAGGATGCTAGAGAACTTCAAATCATTCTCTCTCTCTCTCTCTCTCTCTCTCTCTCTCTCTCCATGTCAGGATGCTAGAGAACTTCAAATCATTCTCTCTCTCTCTCTCTCTCTCTCTCTCTCTCTCTTTTGATTTCAAGATACCACAGAACTTCAAATAATTCTCTCTCTCTCTCTCTCTCTCTCTCTCTCTCTCTCTCTCTTTTGATTTCAAGATACCACAGACCTTCAAATAATTCTCTCTCTCTCTCTCTCTCTCTCTCTCTCTCTCTCTCCATGTCAGGATGCTAGAAAACTTCAAATCATTCTCTCTCTCTCTCTCTCTCTCTCTCTCTCTCTCTCTTGTGATTTCAAGATGCCATAAAACTTCATATAATTCTCTCTCTCTCTCTCTCTCTCTCTCTCTCTCTCTCCATGTCAGGATGCTAGAGAACTTCAAATCATTCTCTCTCTCTCTCTCTCTCTCTCTCTCTCTCCATGTCAGGATGCTAGAGAACTTCAAATCGTTCACTCTCTCTCTCTCTCTCTCTCTCTCTCTCTCTCTCTCTCTCCATGTCAGGATGCTAAAGAACCTCCATACGTCTTTCAGTGTCAAATCCGTAATTCATTTTAATTTACGTTATGCAAAAAATGAAATATGAAAAAATCTATTTATTCTATTTTACGATTCATCTGATTTATGACAAAATGTATCATTAATAACTTCTTTATCCTACTTATCATCATCATCATCATTCATTTGTCCTCTTCAAAGTTTCTTAAACTTTTTTATTATCTTTGCACATATACAATTTCCGAATGATACCTTATCCGTGTTATTTTCGATCCATCATTCCGTTTTATTTTCATAATTTTCTTGGTCTCGCTATATCCAAGGACAAATATTTTTTTCATTTTCTGAATAACTTTAACAGCAATATCACCATGAATACTGTTGTTTAGTGATCAGACATTTTCGAAATCACTACGAATTTGTATAGGTAATTAGTAACCCCATTAAGCAGTACCAAGAATAAAGCAAATTTTATGATTCCATCAATTGTAAAATGCATACATACTTACACATATATAAATACATAAATACAAAAATAAATACATACATACATCTAACCTTTGGCTATAAACTGATATAAGTTAACTTACTATGTGAACAATATATGCATTTGATGTACATTATTTTGTTATTAGATTTCATGGCAGTTTTATGTTTGATTTATCAAATTGAGAAAAAAGCACTACTAATTACAGTTAATTGATGTGAATGCATCTAAATCTGTGAGACAGTTCTGTGCGTGTATGTATGTATGTATGTATGTATGTATGTATATATATATATATATATATACATATATATATATATATATATATATATGTATATATATATATATATATATATATTTATTTATTTTTTTATCTATTCATTTATATATAAGCATATATATATATATATATATGCATACATATAAATATAAATATATATATATATATATATATATATATTTATTTATTCATTTACATATATGCATATATACACACACACACACATATATATATATATATATATATATTCATTTATATAAATATATATATATATATATATATATGTATATATATATATATATATATATACATACATATATACGTAAATGACTGGCTCTCAGCATTAAATGAATCCTCTGTGACAACGATGTCCAAACTTATGCCTGATTGCGTGAATTGGACATTTTGCCTGACAATAGCCTTGACCTTCAACATTGAACTTCCAAAATTTAAGCATTTCCAGCTTTTTACATAACAGTTAATCCCTGCAAGTTACATTACTCTCTGATTAAAATCATGGTCAGGTAGCTGTTTGCAAACAAACACACACACACAAACAAACACACAAACACACAAACGGGGGATAAAATATAACCTCCTTCCAAATTCGTTGACGAAGGTAGAAAAATAAAATTCAATCATTTCCTGCTTTTTACATAACAGTTAATCCCTGCAAGTTACATTATTCTCCAATTAAAATTATGATAAGGTAGCTGTTCGCTAACAAACACACACACAAACAAACTCAAGTACAAATAGTGGGTAAGACGTAACCTCCTTCCAATTTTCGTTGACGAAGGTAAAAAAAAAAGAAAAAAAACTCAAATAACTCTGAATAAAACAGAGGCTCCCGAATGGCCAGGAAGCTGTTCATAAACAAACACACACACACAAACACACAAACAGGGGGTAAAACATAACCTCCTTACAACTTCGTTGAAGAAGGTGAAAGAAAATAGCTTAAATCACTGTGAATAAAACAGAGACTCCCGAATGACCAAGATGTTGTTCGCAAACAAACACACACACACAAACAAACAGACAAACAGGAAGTAAAACATAACCTCCTTCAAACTTCATTGACGGAGGTAAAAAAGCAATTAAAATAGAAACTATTCACAAACAAACACACAAACAAACACACAAATACACAAACATGGGGTAAAACATAACCTCCTTCCAACTTCTTTGACGAAGGTAAAAAAAAAGTATTAAAATAGAAGCTATTCATATACAAACACACACAAACAAACACACAAACAGGGGATAAAACAAAACATAACCTCTTCCCAACTTAGTTGACGGAGGTAAAAAAAAAAAAAAATCTCTGAACCAAACAGAGGCTCCAGAACCCCCTGGATACGAAGACGGCCTGAGCGAGATGGAATTCCGATGGTGGGCAAATCTAGGAGGGACGGGAAGTCTGGAATGCACAGTTGGGGCTGCCCCGGCACCTAACTTCCGCTGGAGCATCGATGGAGAGAGAGTTCTCTTCAACAGCAGAAAATATTTCATCAGGAGGCCGAAGGTAAGGGAAGTTTTTGGTGTTGTTCCTTTATTTAAAAAAAAAATGAATGTTTATCGTTGTCCTTTTCTTGATGTTTTGTTTTTTTTTTTTTTTGAGGGGAAAATTTCATTACAAAAGTTTTTTTTTATTAAGAACATTAGTCAGTTCAAATATTATCATTTAATATTTTAAATATTAGTAAGTCTTTTTTGCTGTATATTTTTTTTTAAGGAGAAAATTCATTACACAAGTATTTTCTTTTTTATATTAGTTAGTTTAAATATTATCATTTAATATTTTAAGTATTAGTGAGTCTTTTTTATTGTATTTTTTTTTGAAGGAGATAATTCACTACAAAAGTATTTTATTTCTAATATTAGTCAGTTTAAATATTATTATTAAAATTTTAAATATTAATAGATCGTTTTTATGGTTTATATCTTTGACTTGTTTCTATATTTACAAAAACAATAAGGTAGCATTCTAATTATAATCATTACTTTCTCGTAAAAATCTTTTTTTTTTTTTTCATCGGAAAACTTATTACATTGCTTTCATTATTCTAGAAGAATTTTTTTGTAGTTCGATTTTTTTATTTTTACAGTCTGAAATTCATAAAAAAATTGGGTTTTTATTTTTTCCAGGAGAATATTTTCATACGAAAACCTTTTTTTTTTTCAATATTAGCCAGGATAAATAAAACAAAATATTAATAGCTCATGTATTTTTTTTTGGGGGGTGGGGTTATTTAAAGTTCAGTGTTGTGTATTGTAGCCGATATTTTATTTGAAAAAATTACAACAAACACAATTTTTTAATTTCCAAAATAAAATTCATATTCGTCCTCTTCACTGCCACCAAAGTTACTGGATGATCTCGCTTTAGATAAATTGAATTATCAATGAGAGAGAGAGAGAGAGAGAGAGAGAGAGAGAGAGAGAGAGAGAAAAAAAAGTTAAACAATATACAATTTAAGAGAGAGAGAGAGAGAGAGAGAGAGAGAGAGAGAGAAAAATTGCATGAAAAAAGTTAACAATATATAATTTGAGAGAGAGAGAGAGAGAGAGAGAGAGGGGGGGGGGAGAGAGAGAGAGAGAGAGAGAGAGAGAGAGAGAGAGAGAGAGCATGAAAAAGTAATCTATATACAATTTTGCATATTTTTAAGGAGAGAATAAAACAAACATATTATTAAATTACCAAAATGTAATCCACATTCGTCCTCCTCCACTGCCATCCAAGTTATTGGATGATCTCGCTGTGTGGTCGTCTGTGTTAGAGGTTCGAAATATCACTGCAACGGACTTCAAGACTTACATCTGTAAGGCCACGAATTCCAGGGGAACTTACACTGCTAACCATACTCTTGGGCCTCCAGTTCCGCCTACTGAACCCCCAGAGCTTGAATGTAAGTATATAAATAATCATAATGAACAATACTGAATACTATATTTTTTCATTTTATCTAAGCTGGTGAAAATAATCTAGCTCTCATTTGATTATTTTATATCATTCACTTAAGATAACCTTACTTTCATTTGATTATTTTATATCATTTAGTTATTTTCCGGATTATATTATAATGGTAGTGTACGCGAACCGTTGAAAATAACTGCTGAATATTTAGATGGATATGAACACATGCGCACACCCACATTCCTCTCACTAGTTCATGTTTACTCCGACTCCCTCATACCCGAAGAATATGAGAGGGCCGAGTGGTTATACGTCTGGCTATGCCACTTAAACATATATATATATATATATATATATATATATATACAAAAGAATTAAGAAACAGTTAAAAATTTTTACAAATTCATTCAAAACTATAAAAAAACAGTTGAAATTTAAATGAAAATTAAAAGGAAAAAATGAATAAATAAATATATATACATCAGACAAAGTAGTGGAACCAACCTCGCAGAAGCGTAGTGAGAAACTGTATGCCAACAAGAGTTAGAAAATAAACAAAGAAAACTATGACAAATACAACTGAATAGAAGAAGCTTTGGTATTTAACGACGGAACTAGTCGTTTGATCAATATGGACTCAAGAAGAGGTAAGTCATGGTTATTTGACACTTGACCAATGATGGTAAAATCTTTGTTTTCAATATTTTGTTTGCACATTCCAGCATGAATCCGAATATTAGAATGTTCAGGGTTGGATATTCTGCAACCAGTTCGATAGCTAACACCTCTATGGGAATCAATTCTGACCTTTAACAACCTCTTGGTAGATCCTACGTAGGTCCCAGAGTTACACTTTGGGCAATTATATTTATATACCACACCAGAGGACATATAAGGACTCAATCGATCTTTGAAGTGGAAAAGCGAGCCAATAGTGAGAGGGTTCTTAGGGATGAGTTTAACTTCCACAGCTGGGAAGTGTTATTGGATAATTTCAGTAAACTTTTTCTTAAGAAAATCCTCATGAAGAAAAGGAAAACTCGCATAAAATTTTAGTTTAGGAACTTTAAGTGTTTTTGGAGTCTGAGGCAACTTGTCATTCAATAATCTATTAAGAAGTTTAAAAAATATTTTGGTGGGGAAACAGTTTTTCTTAAATATTCACATAGATAAATAATTTCAATATGGAAAGATTCCCAACTAGAGGTTAAAAGGAATGCTCTGTGGAGAAGAGTAAAAATAGAATTAGTTTTAAAATTATAAAAAACAAGAGCTATAAAAGTTTGAACCTAACCCAGTGAACGTCTTTTTTCTAAAAAACGTGGTACTAAAACCTTCTCTATTTCTAGACACCAACACATCTAAAAAGGGGAGTTGGTTATCTTCCTCCTTTTCTACGGTGAATGATATGTTTTCATGTTGTGAGTTGGCAAAGTCAAGGAACGATTCAGCGCCGAACTCATCTCTGAATAGAGCAAAGGTATCATCAACATACCTAACATAAAACAAGGGATGATAACTTAAAGGGCAATTTTCCAGCATGGTCTCCTCCAGGGAGCACATGAAAATATTAGCAAAGGTGGGTCCCAAGGGGGAACCCATAGCCATCCCATCAAGTTGTTTGTACAAATTACCATTAAAACGAAAGAGGTGTCCAGCACCGCTAGCTCCAAAAGTTTTTTAAAAGACCTTGCGATTAAAATCATTAAAAGTGGTATTAGGTTCAGAAAATAATTTGTTTAAATAATATTGATAGTTTCTTCCACAGGTACATTAGTGAATAAAGACTCAACATCAAGACTCGTCATGAAAAGATCCGAGTCTTGAGAAATTATGGCCTCTTTAAATGCATAGGAGTTATCTAGAGAAAAGGTGTTTTTTGTTAAAGGTTCCAGTAAGGGAACGAGGAACTTAGCTAGTTTGTAATTAGGGGTATTAAAAGACGATAAGATAGGTCTCAGTGGAACATTGGGCTTATGGATTTTGGGGTAAACCATATAAAATGCCATAGGAAGACCCCGAACAGAACAAATTTTGGTAGGTAGTTTCAGTTATGGATTTTTCATTTTTAAGAGTCTTTAAAAATCTATTAATTCTATCCTCGGTTTTAAAAATATTATTAAAATTAGGCTCACCAATTTTCAGAAATTTAGATTCATCATTTAAAATACTTTCCATTTTTCCCCACATATTCCTCCTTATCTAAAATGACAGTTCCTTTGCCTTTATCCGGTCTAGTAATGATAAGATTATCTCTATTGGCAAGAGTCCTCAATATATCAAAATCTGTTTTCCTTAAAAAATTTGTTCTGTTCGGGGTCTTCCTATGGCATTTTATATGGTTTACCCCAAAATCCATAAGCATTGTACCGAATTTTGTAAAATTTAAACTTTATAGATCGTCTTTATATCAAACGCAATTTTATCATGATGCCACAAAATGTCTTTTAGAATTAGAAATAACAAATAAACAAAAATTTGTTCACAATCATAATGATGCCGTTAGCAATATTCTTAAAACTGTATGTAACTCTTTTACCTTAATTGACTCTATAATTTTTAAACAACTTTTTAATAAGAGTATTTCTGAGTACGTTTCCACCGTACAAGATTGTCATAATAGGAAACTTAGAAGCTTGGGTATTTTTATTCCAAATTTTAACAAAGACCGAATAACTGTTTTTAACTATTCTAATTATGTTTTATCTAAAAGAGAAGAGTTTCTGTTGTCGTTGGGTTTGGATTTCTGTCTTCCAAACTTCAGACCTAATTACTCTAAGTTTTTTCTACCTCTAGAGTCTCTATTTCAAAGGCTTAAATCTCTGCCCTTTGACATGAATCTTGGTAACCTGCAATCCAAACTATATGAAATATCACATGCTGCATTTGGGAAACTAAAAACTATTTTTACTCTTCTCCACAGAGCATTCCTTTTAACCTCTAGTTGGGAATCTTTCCATATTGAAATTATTTATCTATGTGAATATTTTAAGAAAAACTGTTTCCCCACCAAAATATTTTTTAAACTTCTTAATAGATTATTGAATGACAAGTTGCCTCAGACTCCAAAAACACTTAAGTTCCTAAACTAAAATTTTATGCGAGTTTTCCTTTTCTTCATGAGTATTTTCTTAAGAAAAAGTTTACTGAAATTATCCAACAACACTTCCCAGCTGTGGAAGTTAAACTCATCCCTAAGAACCCTCTCACTATTGGCTCGCTTTTCCACTTCAAAGATCGATTGAGTCCTTATATGTCCTCTGGTGTGGTATATAAATATAATTGCTCAAAGTGTAACTCTGGGACCTACGTAGGATCTACCAAGAGGTTGTTAAAGGTCAGAATTGATTCCCATAGAGGTGTTAGCTATCGAACTGGTTGCAGAATATCCAACCCTGAACATTCTAATATTCGGATTCATGCTGGAATGTGCAAACAAAATATTGAAAACAAAGATTTTACCATCATTGGTCAAGTGTCAAATAACCATGACTTACCTCTTCTTGAGTCCATATTTATCAAACGACTAGTTCCGTCGTTAAATACCCAAGCTTCTTCTATTCAGTTGTATTTGTCATAGTTTTCTTTGGTTTATTTTCTAACTCTTGTTGGCATACAGTTTCTCACTACGCTTCTGCGAGGTTGGTTCCACTACTTTGTCTGATGTATATATATTTATTTATTCATTTTTTCCTTTTAATTTTCATTTAAATTTCAACTGTTTTTTATAGTTTTGAATGAATTTGTAAAAATTTTTAACTGTTTCTTAATTCTTTTGTATATGTTTTACTTTTAGCCCTGGACAATGTGATTAAGAATCACGAAACGTTGGGAATAAATAAAAAAAAGACAATTTGAACAACTCTTTCCCTATCCATACCATGAAATTTGTGTTCATTACTGGCTGTTGCTGCCTTCACCGAAGATGTTTCTTGGACTCCTTTTAACTTGGGCGCTGCTGTGAGTGGAACCAACGGAGAGCTGCCTACAGCATGCAGTTTCGTAGCTTTTTCTATGTGTTGCTTTTCCTACTCCGCATTAGATCGAGGGGCTCCCTTCACTTTCACGATCTTGTTCGACATCGTTATGGAGCTGGACTTCTCTCACAGTGCAGGACTCTGGAGAAGCGTGTCAAGAAGTTGGAGAAAGCCAAACTCGATCTAGAATTCCTTCAGTATTGTTAACTGAATAGCATTGTACCGAATTTTGTAAAATTTAAACTTTATAGATCGTCTTTATATCAAACGCAATTTTATCATGATGCCACAAAATGTCTTTTAGAAATAGAAATAACAAATAAACAAAAATTTGTTCACAATCATAATGATGCCGTTAGCAATATTCTTAAAACTGTATGTAACTCTTTTACCTTAATTGACTCTATAATTTTTAAACAACTTTTTAATAAGAGTATTTCTGAGTACGTTTCCACCGTACAAGATTGTCATAATAGGAAACTTAGAAGCTTGGGTATTTTTATTCCAAATTTTAACAAAGACCGAATAACTGTTTTTAACTATTCTAATTAGGTTTTATCTAAAAGAGAAGAGTTTCTGTTGTCGTTGGGTTTGGATTTCTGTCTTCCAAACTTCAGACCTAATTACTCTAAGTTTTTTCTACCTCTAGAGTCTCTATTTCAAAGGCTTAAATCTCTGCTCTTTGACATGAATCTTGGTAACCTGCAATCCAAACTATATGAAATATCACATGCTGCATTTGGGAAACTAAAAACCAGGTGGACACCCTTTTTTAAGAAAACAGATTTTGAAATATTGGGGACCCTTGCCAATAGAGATAATCTTATCATTACTAGACCGGATAAAGGCAAAGGAACTGTCATTTTAGATAAGGAGGAATATGTGGGAAAAATGGAAAGTATTTTAAATGATGAATCTAAATTTCTGAAAATTGGTGAGCCTAATTTTAATAATATTTTTAAAACCGAGGATAGAATTAATAGATTTTTAAAGGACTCTTAAAAATGAAAAATCCATAACTGAAACTACCTACCAAAATTTGTTCTGTTCGGGTCTTCCTATGGCATTTTATATGGTTTACCCCAAAATCCATAAGCCCAATGTTCCACTGAGACCTATCTTATCGTCTTTTAATACCCCTAATTACAAACTAGCTAAGTTCCTCGTTCCCTTACTGGAACCTTTAACAAAAAACACCTTTTCTCTAGATAACTCCTATGCATTTAAAGAGGCCATAATTTCTCAAGACTCAGATCTTTTCATGACGAGTCTTGATGTTGAGTCTTTATTCACTAATGTACCTGTGGAAGAAACTATCAATATTATTTTAAACAAATTATTTTCTGAACCTAATACCACTTTTAATTATTTTAATCGCACGTCTTTTAAAAAACTTTTGGAGCTAGCGTTGCTGGACACCTCTTTCGTTTTTAATGGTAATTTTGTACAAACAACTTGATGGGATGGCTATGGGTTCCCCCTTGGGACCCACCTTTGCTAATATTTTCATGTGCTCCCTGGAGGAGACCATGCTGGAAAATTGCCCTTTAAGTTATCATCCCTTGTTTTATGTTAGGTATGTTGATGATACCTTTGCTCTATTCAGAGATGAGTTCGGCGCTGAATCGTTCCTTGACTTTGCCAACTCACAACATGAAAACATATCATTCACCGTAGAAAAGGAGGAAGATAACAAACTCCCCTTTTTAGATGTGTTGGTGTCTAGAAATAGAGAAGGTTTTAGTACCACGATTTTTAGAAAAAAGACGTTCACTGGGTTAGGTTCAAACTTTTATAGCTCTTGTTTTTTATAATTTTAAAACTAATTCTATTTTTACTCTTCTCCACAGAGCATTCCTTTTAACCTCTAGTTGGGAATCTTTCCATATTGAAATTATTTATCTATGTGAATATTTTAAGAAAAACTGTTTCCCCACCAAAATATTTTTTAAACTTCTTAATAGATTATTGAATGACAAGTTGCCTCAGACTCCAAAAACACTTAAAGTTCCTAAACTAAAATTTTATGCGAGTTTTCCTTTTCTTCATGAGTATTTTCTTAAGAAAAAGTTTACTGAAATTATCCAACAACACTTCCCAGCTGTGGAAGTTAAACTCATCCCTAAGAACCCTCTCACTATTCGCTCGCTTTTCCACTTCAAAGATCGACTGAGTCCTTATATGTCCTCTGGTGTGGTATATAAATATAATTGCCCAAAGTGTAACTCTGGGACCTACGTAGGATCTACCAAGAGGTTGTTAAAGGTCAGAATTGATTCCCATAGAGGTGTTAGCTATCGAACTGGTTGCAGAATATCCAACCCTGGAACATTCTAATATTCGGATTCATGCTGGAATGTGCAAACAAAATATTGAAAACAAAGATTTTACCATCATTGGTCAAGTGTCAAATAACCATGACTTACCTCTTCTTGAGTCCATATTGATCAAACGACTAGTTCCGTCGTTAAATACCCATGCTTCTTTTATTCAGTTGTATTTTGTCATAGTTTTCTTTGGTTTATTTTCTAACTCTTGTTGGCATACAGTTTCTCACTGCGCTTCTGCGAGGTTGGTTCCACTACTTTGTCTGATGTATATATATATATATATATATATATATACAGTATATATCTATATGTATATAGACATATACATATATATATATATATATATATGTATATGTATGTTATGTATATATATATATATATATATGTATATATATATATATATATATGTGTATATTTGTATATATATATATATATATATATACATATAAATATATATATATATATATATATATATCCAGACACTTACTCTTTATGATATAGGGCACATTAAATTATAGTGCATTTTAAAAATCCTTTACAATTTACCTTCAGGAATTTTGCAGGTAAATAAGCAACTTACATTTTATTAAGTGCTTTAGCCTAGAGTACTAGAATGTACGTTTACTTTTCAAGTGCCCAGATGAGGATGGTAATTATCCTCTTTCCTGTGTCATTGGAAAAGTTTGTAGTTCTCTTATGTGTTTTTTTCTTAATTTTTCTTCAAAGAATCATCATCTTCTTTACGATTTCTGAATGATGTTCCACATTCTGAAAATATTTTGATTTTAATAGCATTCGTATACTTTTATGTTAATGTCTCTTATATACAGGATAATTTGGTTTTTATACAATGATTGACTAATGGAAAATAATTAGCATGATTTAGTACGTTGATGAATAGTATTAATATAATTAAATATGTGTCATCTTTGATCGACATTGAGGATGTTCATACTGTGGATATAAATATTTGTTCTTTATCTAAATCTCCAATAATAAATTAAATCTATTCGTTCCAATAAAGTTATTTAGCTATCAGCTTGGATGAATCTCTCTCTCTCTCTCTCTCTCTCTCTCTCTCTCTCTCTCTCTCTGTCCTTAAATAGTTACTTTTAGGGTAGTGGTGGCTGTTGTGGTAACCTCCTTGACTGGTGAACGCCAGACTGGGATTCGATTCTCGCTCAAAATCGTTAGTTTCTTTGGTCGCTGCAATCTCCCCATCCTTGTAAGCTAAGAATGGTGGGTTTGGAGGAGCCTATAGGTCTATATGCTGAGTCATCAGCAGCCATTGCCTGGCCATCCGTAGTCTTAGCTTTGGTAGAGTGGGGCTTGAGCGCTGATCACACACATATATATATATATATATATATGTATATATATATATATATATATATAATAATATATATATATATATATATATATAAATATATATATATATATATATATATATGGTCAGTCTCTATGGCATTGTCCCATGCCTCTGCCATTCATGAGCGGCCAATTGTAGTAACGTCCTCTAACTGGTGACCGCCAACTGGGTTTGAGTCCCGGTCAAACTCGTTTGTATTTTTTGGTCGGTGCAACCTCACCATCCCTGTTAGTTAAGGATAGTGAGTTCAGAGGAGCCTAAAGGTTTATCAGCTAAGTCACCAGCAGCCATTGCCCGGCTCTCCTTAGTCCTAGCTTGTGTGGAGAGGGTATTTGGGTTCTGATCATATGTATACATGGTCAGTTTCTAGGACATTGTCCTGCATTAAACCGTTTGCATATAATTTCTACACGTCTTCACC
>NC_090744.1:9954800-9960385 GCF_036898095.1 Palaemon carinicauda | reverse complement strand
GTGTGTGTTTGTATATGAACAGCTTCTATTTTAATTTTTTTTTTTAACCTTCGTCAACAAAGTTGGGAGGAGGTTAGTTTTTGTTTTATCCCCCATTTGTGTGTTTGTTTGTACATTAATAGCTTCTATTTTAATTATTTTTTTTTACCTTCGTCAACGAAGTTTGAAGGAGGTTATGTTTTACTCCCTGTTTGTGTGTTTGTTTGTGTATGTTTGTTTATGAACAGCTTCTATTTTAATTCTTTTTTTTTTCTTCGTCAACGAAGATGGAAGGAGGTTATGTTTTACCCCATGTTTGTGTGTTTGTTTGTGTGTGCTTATTTATGAACAGCTTCTATTTTAATTCTTTTTTTTCTTACCTTCGTCAAAGAAGTTGGAGGGAGTTTATGTTTTACCATGTTTGTGTATTTGTGTGTTTGTTTGTGTTTGTTTGTTTGTGAATAATTTCTATTTGAATTGCTGTTTTACTTCCGTTAACGAAGTTGGAAGGAGATTATGTTTTACCCCCATGTTTGTGTGTTTGTTTGCGAACAGCTTCCTGTCGATCAGGGAGCCTGTTTTATTCACAGTTATTTGAGTTTTTTACCCCATGTTTGTGTATCTGTGTGTTTGTTTGTTAGCGAACAGCCTTTTGGCCATTTGGGAGTCTGTTTTATTCACAGTTATTTGAGTTTGTTTGTGTGTGTGTTTGTTTGCGAACAGCTACCTGGCATAATTTTAACTGGAGAATAATGTAACTTGCAGGGATTAACTGTTATGTAAAATGCTGGAAATGATTGAATTCTATTTTTCTACCTCCGTCAACGAATTTGGAAGGAGGTTATGTTTTATCTCCCGTTTGTGTGTTCGTGGTTCTGTTTGTGTGTGTGTGTGTTTATTTGCGAACATCTTCTTGGCCATAATTTTAATCATAGAGTAATGAAACTTACAGGGGTTAACTTATGTAAAAAGTTGGAAATGCTTAAATTTTGGAAGTTCAAGGTTAAAGGTCAAGATCAATTGTCAGGCAAAATGTCCAGTTCACGTAATCAGGCATAAGTTTGGACATCGTTGTCACAGACATTTCATTTAAAGCTGAGAGCCAGTCATTTACGTATATATATATATATATATATATATATATATATATATATATATATATATATATATATATATATATATGTATATATATATATATGTATATATATATATATGAATATATATTTATATATATGCATATATATACAGTATATATATATATATATATATATATATATATATATATATATATATGTATATGTATATATATATGAATATATATTTATATATATATGCATATATATACAGTATATATATTTTTTATATATATATATATATATATATATATATATATATATATATATATATATATATATATATATATATATATTATATGTTTATATATATGTATATGTATATAAATATATATATGTATATATACATATATATATATATATATATATATATATATATATATATATATATGTTAATAAATAAATAAAAATTTATATATATATATACTGTATATATATATGTATATATACATACATACACACATACATACATACACGTACAGGACTGGCTCTCAGCTTTAAATGCATTCATATCCATTAACTGTAATTATTAGTGCTTTTTTCTCAATTTGATAAATCAAACAAACACCAATGAAATCTAATAATAAAATAATATAACATCAAATGCATATCTAGTTCACATAGTAAGTTAATTTATTTCAGTTAAAAGCAAAAGGTTAGAAGTATGTATGTATGTATGTATGTATGTATTTTACAATTGGTCGAATCATAAAATTTGCTTTATTCCTAGTACTGCTTAAAGGGGTTACTAATTACCTACACAAATTCGTAGTGATTTCGAAAATGTGTGATCACTAAATGGCAATATTTATGGTGATTAAAAGGGTTACTAATTACCTACACAAATTCGTAGTGATTTCGAAAATGTGTGATCACTAAATGGCAATATTTATGGTGATTAAAAGGGTTACTAATTACCTACACAAATTCGTAGTGATTTCGAAAATGTGTGATCACTAAATGGCAATATTTATGGTGATTAAAAGGGTTACTAATTACCTACACAAATTCGTAGTGATTTCGAAAATGTGTGATCACTAAATGGCAATATTTATGGTGATTAAAAGGGTTACTAATTACCTACACAAATTCGTAGTGATTTCGAAAATGTGTGATCACTAAATGGCAATATTTATGGTGATTAAAAGGGTTACTAATTACCTACACAAATTCGTAGTGATTTCGAAAATGTGTGATCACTAAATGGCAATATTTATGGTGATTAAAAGGGTTACTAATTACCTACACAAATTCGTAGTGATTTCGAAAATGTGTGATCACTAAATGGCAATATTTATGGTGATTAAAAGGGTTACTAATTACCTACACAAATTCGTAGTGATTTCGAAAATGTGTGATCACTAAATGGCAATATTTATGGTGATTAAAAGGGTTACTAATTACCTACACAAATTCGTAGTGATTTCGAAAATGTGTGATCACTAAATGGCAATATTTATGGTGATTAAAAGGGTTACTAATTACCTACACAAATTCGTAGTGATTTCGAAAATGTGTGATCACTAAATGGCAATATTTATGGTGATTAAAAGGGTTACTAATTACCTACACAAATTCGTAGTGATTTCGAAAATGTGTGATCACTAAATGGCAATATTTATGGTGATTAAAAGGGTTACTAATTACCTACACAAATTCGTAGTGATTTCGAAAATGTGTGATCACTAAATGGCAATATTTATGGTGATTAAAAGGGTTACTAATTACCTACACAAATTCGTAGTGATTTCGAAAATGTGTGATCACTAAATGGCAATATTTATGGTGATTAAAAGGGTTACTAATTACCTACACAAATTCGTAGTGATTTCGAAAATGTGTGATCACTAAATGGCAATATTTATGGTGATTAAAAGGGTTACTAATTACCTACACAAATTCGTAGTGATTTCGAAAATGTGTGATCACTAAATGGCAATATTTATGGTGATTAAAAGGGTTACTAATTACCTACACAAATTCGTAGTGATTTTCGAAAATGTGTGATCACTAAATGGCAATATTTATGGTGATTAAAAGGGTTACTAATTACCTACACAAATTCGTAGAGATTTCGAAAATGTGACAAAAAAAAAGAAAAAAAAACAGTAATTGTGGGGATATTGCAGTTAAATTTATTTAAAAATGTGAAAATATTTCTCTATGGATATTGAGAGACCAAAAAAAAAATATATGAAAATAAAACGGAATGATAGGTAGAAAATAACACAGATGAAGATATTATAAAGGTAAATATGGGCGAAGGAAATAAAAAAGTTTAAGAAACTTTGAAGATGATGATGATGATGAGGATAATTGAGTAATGATGATGATGATGATAAGCAGGATAAAGAAGTTATTAATGACACATTTTATCACAAAACTGATGAATCGTAACTTAGAAAAAATAGATTCTTTCATCTTTCATTTTCTGCATAACGTAAATTAAAATGAATTACGTATTTGACACTGAAAGACGTATAGAGGTTTAAAGAGAGAGAGAGAGAGAGAGAGAGAGAGGAGAGAGAGAGAGAGAGAGAGAGAGAGAGAGAGAGAGAGAGAGCGAATGAATAATTTGAAGTTCTCTGGCATCCTGACATCGCAAGAGAGAGAGAGAGAGAGAGAGAGAGAGAGAGAGAGAGAGAGAGAGAGAGAGAGAGAGAGAGAGAGAGAGAGAGCGAAATGAATAATTTGAAGTTCTCTGGCATCCTGACATCGCAAGAGAGAGAGAGAGAGAGAGAGAGAGAGAGAGAGAGAGAGAGAGAGAGAGAGAGAGAGAGAGAGAGAGAGAGCGAATGAATAATTTGAAGTTCTCTGGCATCCTGACATCGCAAGAGAGAGAGAGAGAGAGAGAGAGAGAGAGAGAGAGAGAGAGAGAGAGAGACTTGAAACGCATAATGAGAAAGTATTAAAAAGTCAAGAATCCTCATAAAAAAAAAAAAACTTACAATGGACGGTGAAAGTGACATTATCTGCCAGTGGATAATTCAGAATATCATTCTTGGCCACCCTGCACTCGAAACTAGCCCGGTCGTCCTCAGCTTGCACCTTCAAAGTAACACTTATCATCACGAAATCGTCCTTCTTGGTCGCCTTGGTGTAAGTGGTGTTAGGGTGGTTCAACAACTTCCCATTTTTGTACCACGCCAAGTGCGGCCTGGGGTTACCCCCCTGGCATCTGCAGGTCAGCGTGACCTCCTGATCTTCTTTGAGGATGTCTCCCGTGCTGTACCCTGAGATGATGGGAGCCCCTGGTGAGTCTGTGGATGAAATAAAAAGGGAAAAGAAATGTGACTTGTGTTAATTCCGGTCAGTAGAGATCACAGTAGGTGGGATCAGAAGAAAGAAGAAAAAGAAATGCATCTTGTATTCAGTCCTCTCAGTAGGAATTGCTTGAAAAAAATGAAATAAGAAAAAGTAAAGCAATTTGTGTTAATTCCAGTCAGTGGAGATTGCAGTAGGTGAAGCCAGAAGAAAAAAGAAAAAATGCGTCGTGTATTCAGCCTGGTCTGTAGAGGAAGTAGGGACAGAAATAAAATAAAAACATAAAAAAGAAATGTAACATGTCTTAATTCCAGTCTTAATTCCAGTCAGTAGAGATTACAGTAGGTGAGGTCAAAAGAAAGAAGAAAAAGAAATGCGTCTTGTATTCAGTCTGGTCTGTAGAGATTGCTGGGAGTGTGAAAAAAAAATGAAATAAGAAAAAGTAATGCAATTTGTGTTAATTCCAGTCAGTGGAAATCGCAGTAGGTGAGGCCAGAAGGTGAGGCCAGAAGAAAGAAGAAAAAGAAATGCGTCTTGTATTCAGTCTGGTCTGTAGAGATTGCTAGGAGTGTGAAAAAAAATGAAATAAGAAAAAGAAATGTTTTTTTGTATACATACAGGGCAGTAGAGATTGCAGTAGGTGGGGCCAAAAGAAAGAAGAAAAAGAAATGAGTTTTATATTCATTCCGGTCTGTAGAGATTGCTGGAAGGGGGAAAAATAAAATAAGAAAAAGAAATGTAATTTGTGCTAATTCAGGTTAACAGCGATTGCTGGATGTGGGGAAAAAAACATGCGTTTTGTATACATACAGGTCAGTAGAGATTGATGGAAGTGGGCAAAAAAAAGGAAAAAAAAAAAGAAATGAGTTTTGTATTGATTCCGGTTAGAAGAGGTAGCAACAAGTGGGGACTGAAAAAAAAAAAGTTTTGTATTCATCCCACTCAGCAGAGATTGATGGAAGTGGAGAAAAATAAAATGAAACTTGTGTTAATACCGGTAAAGAGAGATTACAGTATGTATGAACATAAAAAAAAATGCACCTTGCGTTAATTCTGGTCAGTAGATATTAAAGTAAATGGAGACAAAATAGAAAAAAGAAGAATTGCGTCCTGTATTCATTCAGGTCAGAAGAGATTGCTTAAAATGACTGCAATTATGTATGTGACACGTGGAGAGTCTTCTGCTTGTTATGATGGGATAAAAAATGT
>NC_090744.1:9942300-9947300 GCF_036898095.1 Palaemon carinicauda | reverse complement strand
CATAGAAAGAATGGCAGGCAAGATTAGTGCATTGTTAGGGCTCCGAAAAGTTGTCCTAGTGTTTTCTTTTACTGAAATATAGTATTAGCAATTTGATATTATAATTCTGGTGATTATTCTTACTCTGGTGATTATTCTTACTATGCCATGCAACAACCATATTTGGTAAAGGAGGATACTGCTAGAGTCATTTAACAGGGAAAAACAGCCCAGTGAAGAAAGGAAATATATAAAGCATATGAGAAGTAATGAGGAAACAATAATACAAAGTAAAGGGTCATTAATTACCCTTTTTCTATGGTAATATGAATACCCTGAAATTGCATCTTTTGTATATGAATATGTAGCATATGTGTGTATATGTATATATATATATATATATATATATATATATATATATATATATATATATATATATATATATATATATATATATATATATATATATATATATAAATATATATATATATATATGCAGAAGAACCACAGGGAAAATGAAAATACAGAATATACACTTGAGTCCTGACTAGTTTCGTGATACTTCCTCTGAGGAAGTATCACGAAACTAGTCAGGACTCAAGTGTATATTCTGTATTTTCATTTTCCCTGTGGTTCTTCTGCATCTGAGCATCAAGTTTTCCTGTGATTTTTACGCATATATATATATATATATATATATATATATATATATATATATATATATATATATATATATATATGTACTTATATATGTGTGTATATATATATTGATATATATGTATATAATATATATATATGTATATATATATATATATATATATATATATATATATATATATATATATATGTATATATATATATATATGTACTTATATATGTGTGTATATATATATTGATATATATGTATATATATATATATATATATATATATATATATATATATATATATATATATATATATATATATATATATATGTATATATATGTATATATGATATATATACATAAATATATATATATATATATATATATATATATATATATATATATATATATATATTTATAAATATATATATATATATATATATATATATATATATATATATTTATAAATATATATATATATATATATATATATATATATATATATATATTTATAAATATATATATATATATATATATATATATATATATATATATATATATATGCGTGTGTGTTTATGTGCATATCTTTATCTAATTTTACATTAGTTTATATATGATTAAAGAACCCTCTACCGTAAATATGACTTAGAATATAATACCTCCTATCAAATATTAACAGATATTACTGCAGCGAAAAAATATTTCAGCATTGTTCAAATTTTCCGCAAAACGACCCCGAACGTCGACAATGGCAATAGATATTGTACTTAAGTAGGTACTAGATCATTGTGCAATGTTATCGCAGTGAAAAACAAACAATTGCAATAAGAGAAAACTGCCTGCGTACTCATAAAAAATGACGTGTATAAGAAAAATATTTGTTATATGCGTCTTATTCATTGGCGAGATCAGTCTCTGGTTTTGCGTTCATTTTAAACGTTCTATTTTGTTTCAGGTTCATTTTTGATTTAATGATTTTGGGGATAGAGATAATAGCATTAATGCATATGAAATGTGAGGATTTATCCACAATCTCATACACAAACACACATATATACAATCATATATATACATATATACATATATATATACATATATACATATATATATATATATATATATATATATATATATATATATATATATATATATATATGAAATATATATGAAATATATATGAAATATATATATATATATATATATATATATATATATATATATATATATATATATATATATTCAAATAAGCCATATATATTTTTGATATATTAATGTCTGGATTCTCTTAACGACCTCGGGATCAGAGCCCCAGGCGAAATCACACAAAGACAAGAGCTTGGCTCCGGCCGGGAATCGAACCCTGGTCGGCAAGCTTATATAGACAGTGACTAACCCACTTGGCCACGAAGAAAGATAAAAAGTCAATGACAATTCCACTGTACTTATACCTGTCGAATTCCGGTATTTTGTACTTAGAATTGAAATCAACCTATCTTCACCATCGTAGCCAATTGGTAGTTTGTTACTTGGCATTCAATTAATGATAAATTTTTGCAAATTTTTAAGTGTTTTTCATTGACTTTTTATCTTTCTTCGTGGCCAAGTGGGTTAGTCACTGTCTATATAAGCTTGCCGACCAGGGTTCGATTCCCGGCCGGAGCCAAGCTCTTGTCTTTGTGAGCTGAAATTTGAACATTCTACAATGGTAGTTAGGAAAACTCTTCAAAACAATTCACCAAATTTATTATAAACATTTCAGAAAAATAAAAATGCTATAAATTGTCTATTTCGATTGCTTGAAGGTGGTTATATCTAGGGGTAAATTCCAAACTACTTTCAGCTTTTCCAACCTCACCTGTATAAACAACAAAAAGGAATATCAAAATATAATAAAAGAAAAGAAATTATATAAATTCAATTTGAACAAAGTATATGAATAAATCGTAAATTGCATATATGATCTATATAAACCTAATAAGCCATTACCGATAATGTTGGAAGAGCTCGCCAATGTAAGAAACAGGGAATTTATCCTCGGACTAAGCCACTTCAATTAAAACATATGGATAAATGATATCCTGGAAAAGGAAATACATTCCGACATCAAACACTGTCCTGAAGCTATAAATATAAGCAATATAATTTTGGATAAGGTATTCACTATAACATTCATCGTTCGAATTAAATCTAATATAAAGTCTTACCAATAATATAAATGCGAAAGATGAACGAGGCTGATAACCCAGGGCGACCTAGCTTCACCAATTATACCTAAGCGAAAGTATTGTACAAGTATCAAAATAAGTTTAATAGTACACGATATATATATATCTATCAGAGAGGAAGGAATTTATTTTAATATTGGTGCTTTGAAGGCTTAAGGCAACGGATAATGATTACCATAAAACATTACGAAACCCCCTAACAATGCTTGGTTCTCACCTTTATCCATGCAAGCTATGAGAAGAGTCGAATGCCCTCGAAGTTTAAAGTTTCATGCCGAAGGAAGCTCAGAGTCCAAATTAAGGGAAGTTAGTTCATGTTGAATAACTTCGTCAATGCGGAAACACTTGAATTGCTCAACCCAAACATGGTACGGTAAAATAGCAGCACAGCACAAATTCAATGATAAAAATCTTGTAGCACGAATCTAGCAGCTCAAATCTTCGTGCCCAAATACTGCCAGTGAAGATATGGACGGTATGGTATGCTAGGCCAGACTGACTTTGGTATATCCATGAACCTCCCAAGTAAAGAGAAAATGGCGTGATTAGAAGGCTTGTTAGCTAATTACTTAACTCGTAGTAAGCAAGCAGGACTTAGATGGTACCAAGCATATAAATGTAATTTAACTAGTTATTTTAATAGTTTAAGAGAAAAGTCCTCCTTACTTGAATAAATACATATATACATATACTAATAAACAAAGGTAAGAAACTTTAATTTCCGTTTATATATTGTATTTATTCAATTACTTAGGATTTCATTTTGCATCATTCCAAATAAAGTTTTTTCGTGAATTTAAGACTGTTAATTCCCCTATATATGAATATTATGATTTTGGAAAACAATTGAATCAAATAAGAAATGAAAAAAGACGGGAAAATTAATTGAACATAATTGAATATTTACTTTTTATTATGCTTTTATCATAAAGAAAAGTTAAAATGGGAAAGTTTTATCCCAGCCGGAAAATCTAGCAGAGCCAGACGTTGTTTCTCGCAATGTTTCGCTCAGAACCATAAATGTTCAATCGTGGAACTCTCCGAAGCACTCAGCTGCTGCTGATTTTATTTGAGAAAACACATCTAACACTCATATTCTCTCTCTCTCTCTCTCTCTCTCTCTCTCTCTCTCTCTCTCTCTCGAGAGAGAGAGAGAGAGAGAGAGAGAGAGAGAGAGAGCAATTCCTATCGCATTCAAATTCTAAAAGAAAATACTATCTAACCACTGTTGTGGTGGCCGATGTGGTAACGTTCCTGACTGGTGAACGCCAGACTGAGGTTCGAGTCCCCCTTAATTTCATTCAGTTCCTTTGGTCGCTGCAACCTCATCATCCTTGTGAGCTAAGGATGGGGTTTTGGGAGAGCCATATAGGTCTATCTGTTGAGTCATCAGCAGCCACTGCCTGGCCCTCCTTGGTCCTAGCTTGGGGGAGAGGGGGGGGGGTTGGCTGTTGATGTTATGTTATATAAGGTCAGTCTCTAGGGAATTGTCCTGCTCGATAGGGCAATGTCACTGTCCCTTGCCTCTGCCATTCATGAGTGACCTTTAAACCTTTAAAACAAGGGAAGGAAGATTGTTTTCAAAACCATGGGTCTTTTAAAAGACGAAATAAAAAGAAAAAATCGAATCACAACGAAACGCCTTATTTGAATCCACTGTTTCCCAGATTGTTTCGTTTTATATTCGAATCGTTTGATCACAAAACTCCAGAGATGATGTTCTGTTGATTTCGCCACATAAAATCTTAAAATTTGATATACTGAAATTATTATTCGATAAGTCTGTTCAGATTATAGATGATATTTTTCTTGTAATTTATATATCATCAATATATATAAATTCACACGGAAGTGATCACGTGATTAATTTCTTGGTGTTCCTTAAAAAAAATTCCCAATTATTTCATCTATGCACGAGTTCCCAGCACCATCTGCTGGCAAACAAGAGAACCATTTTTGGGCAACAGCACTTCTAAATTAAAGGGGAGAAAAGGTCTTACACAACATTGAATTTTGTCATTTTCTCGTGAGATATCCTTCTATATAAATTTTCTTATCTTCAATTATGATTTATATGATTTAGTAATTTACCCTATAAATATATTATGACAGATAGGATTGAAGTAATAACTTTTAAAGTTACATAGACTT
>NC_090744.1:9928220-9936800 GCF_036898095.1 Palaemon carinicauda | reverse complement strand
GAAGTCTTCCAAAATGTGGGTCATATCGAAAGATTCTCTCTGGAAAACCATTAATATTCCAGTCCCGTATTTAGGATTCCTCTCAATTTTGTGTTTCTAGAGGCTATAGACTTTTACCTTGGTAGCCTGCTTATAAATCTTGCCTGTGAACTATATTGCTTCGCTTTGAAATGATTCCAAATCTTACGAAAAAAGATAAAAAACAAACTGATATTTTGTTTTACATTATATCACTATATTATATAAATATATAACTACTAGGTAAGCTACAATCCTAGTTTGTAGACAGGGGTAATGCAAGTTCAACGGTACATTATTATTATTATTATTATTATTATTATTATTATTATTATTATTATTACAAGCTAAGCTACAGCCCTAGTTGGAAAAGCAAGAGGCTATAAGTCGACGGGCTCCAAGAGAGAAATATAGCCCATTGAGGAAAGGAAGTAAGGAAATAGATAAATGACATAAGAAGTAATGAACAATTAAAATGAAATATTCTAAAAATATTAACAACATTAAAAGAGCTATGTCATATATAAACTATAAAAAGACTCATGTCAGCCTGGTCAATATAAAAAACATGTGCTCCAACTTTGAACTTTTGAAGTTCTACTGATTCAACAACCCGATTAGGAAGATCATTCCACAACATGGTCACACCAGGAAGAGAATTTCTAGAACACTATTTAGCATTGATCCTTATGATGGAGAGGGCCTGACTATTAGAATTTTCTGCATACCTATTATTACGAAGAGGATGGAACTGCCCGGGAAGATCTGAATGTAAATAGCCCGGTGAGGAAAGTAAACAAGGAAATAAATGAACTATATATGAGAAGTAAAAGTAAAAGAAATATAGAATATCTTGAGATCAGTAACAACGTTAAAATGGATCTTTCGTATATAAGTAACAAAGAACAGAAAATATAAATATTTAAGTTATAAGCGTCATATGCAAACATAAACATATGCACACATAAAAACACTTTTTTTTTTTACCACACTGTTAAGAATAAGCCTCAAAAATGGTAAAAAATTCTGGAATAAATGTTGCCGTTTTAAAAACAGATATAATGACGTAAAGGAGTGGTATTACGGTCACCAACCCATAAGAAGATAATAACAAAGTAGGGTAAAAATTACGGCCGTCTGTATTTTACTGAAATACTGCTCAGAACAGTATATTCTTTACGGAATATTTCCGATTCAAATTAGGTTTTTATTTTTCAACAATGGAAGGTGAAAAACTAATAAAATGAATAATGACATCTCTCTGATTTAAAAGTCCAAAACAAGCTGAGGAATCAGTTCAATTGAATGAAAAAAGCAAAAATTCTATAAGATATTCAATTAATTTAATGAAATGATATCAAAAGTTCAGAGACCACTCACGAATGGCAGAGGTAAGCGACCGTGACATTATCCTATCGAGCAGGACAACGCCCTAGAGACTGACCATATCTACATATGGTCGGCTCTAAATCCCTCTCTCCACACAAGCTAGAACCAGAAGGGCCAGGCAAGGACTGCTGATGACTCAGTCAATACACCTATAGGCTCCTCCAAACGCCCCATTCTTAGCTCAAAAGGATGGTAGGGTAGTGGTGACCAAAGAAAAATGAGTTTGAGCGAGAGGTCAAACCCCAGTCCAGCCTCCACCAGTCAGGGAAGAAACTAACGAGTTTGAGTGGGACTGGAGCCCCAGTCTGGCGTCCACCAGTCAGGGGAGAAACTAACGATTTTGAGCGGGACTGGAGCCCCAGTCTGGCGTCCACCAGTCAGGGGAGAAACTAACGAGTTTGAGCGGGACTGGAGCCCCAGTCTGGCGTCCACCAGTCAGGGGAGAAACTAACGAGTTTGAGCGGGACTGGAGCCCCAGTCTGGCGTCCACCAGTCAGAGGAGAAACTAACGAGTTTGAGCAGGACTGGAGCCCCAGTCTGGCGTCCACCAGTCAGGGGAGAAACTAACGAGTTTGAGCGGGACTGGAGCCCCAGTCTGGCGTCCACTAGTCAGGGGAGAAACTAACGAGTTTGAGCGGGATTGGAGCCCCAGTCTGGTCTCCACCAGTCAGGGGAGAAACTAACGAGTTTGAGCGGGACTGGAGCCCCAGTCTGGCGTCCACCAGTCAGAGGAGAAACTAACGAGTTTGAGCAGGACTGGAGCCCCAGTCTGGCGTCCACCAGTCAGGGGAGAAACTAACGAGTTTGAGCGGTACTCGAGCCCCAGTCTGGCGTCCACCAGTCAGGGGAGAAACTAACGAGTTTGAGCGGGACTGGAGCCCCAGTCTGGTCTCCACCAGTCAGGGGAGAAACTAACGAGTTTGAGCGGGACTCGAGCCCCAGTCTGGCGTCCACCAGTCAGGGGAGAAACTAACGAGTTTGAGAGGGACTCGAGCCCCAGTCTGGCGTCCACCAGTCAGGGGAGAAACTAACGAGTTTGAGTGGGACTCGAGCAGTCTGGCGTCCACCAGTCAGGGATGTTGCCACATCGGCCACCGCAACCACTATTAATGTGTGATTAAGCTCAACACCGGCTTAATGAAAAATATTATGAAATGAAAGATATATTGATTGGCTTTTATGCCTCAATAACATTAATTCTTAGTTGAACTCAAAAGCCTATAAGCTATTTTTACCGTTGCGTGAATGCCAGTATAATTGAGTCTTTTGACAAAAATATCGGGCGTCCAATAAGGTGTTTTAGTCATCGATGTAAACTCTAAATTGCTCTCAAAAGGGAAATGGTTTCATGATGAAAGCCCTTTTTGTTCAACTTTGTTCACATATCTACGGAGTTCATGATAATCACAAATTTATTTTCAAAATCAATCATAATTTTGGTTTATGACTGATTATATATATATATATATATATATATATATATATATATATATATATATATATATGTATATATATATATATATATATATATATATATATATATATATGTGTGTGTGTGTTTGTGTGTGTATGTGTGTGTATATATGCATATATATGTATATATATACATATATATGTATATATACGCATATATATATATATATATATATATATATATATATATATATATATATATATATATTTATGTATATATATAGAAAAAAAAAAAAAATATATATATATATATATATATATATATATATGTATATATATATATATATATATATATATATATATATATATATGCAGACACACCCATACATATATATATATATATATATATATATATATATATATATATATATATATATATATTTATGTATATATATATAGAAAAAAAAAAAATATATATATATATATATATATATATATATATATATATATATATATATATGTATATATATATATATATATATATATATATATATATATATATATATATATATATATATATATATATATATATATGCAGACACACCCATACATGTATATATATATATATATATATATATATATATATATATATATATATATATATATATATATATATATATATATACTCAAGCAAGAGAACTCTTAACCCAAGACATCGAAAGACCATGGTGCAGAGGCTATGGCACTATCCAATTCTTGTTTACGGAAGTCTCTGTGGTTTATTTCCTCGGTTGTAAAGCTGTAGCTTTAAACCAGGGAGTTTTATTATTCGAAGACCAACAATCAAAATAACATAACAGCTGAAAAAACGAGGAAACTGACATAGAACAACGGGAAGTCTTATAGATTGTTTAATGAATAACCTCCCAATCTAAGAATGACTTATATAGTTTACTTTAAAATGTTCCCGCTTGAACATTATTGTTCTAATATCATTCTCTTAAAAATATCTACATTTGGGGAAAAGTAGACATTTATAGTAAAATCTAAACCTTTTGAGTATAACCTAACATTATAAAGTTCTGCTCAAACATACGTTGATTCGATGAAAGCAGGGGAGGACTGAAGTATGATTGGAAAATGCATTGATCGTAATGAGATATCTCTCCAGTATTTATAGCACCTTGGGGGAATGATCTACTTCTCCTCACAACTAGCGAATCATCACTTGAGTGGACGCAGCCTGAGGAAGCTCTGGGCCTACCAACGAGTTAGAAAAATATCTAGACATACTGATATAGTTTCCTCTGGTGGGCGGAGGCGCCAGTTAAGTGATAACTGAGAGGCGACCAACTTTATTTCCACGGATTATGAGTTTATATACAAGCCGTTCCAAGCAAGAACGGCACAAAACTTCTAACACAATGATTCATGGTAATACAGGCTTAAACCGGTTGTCCGTGCGAGGGACGAGATATATCGATATTTACAAAAAAAAAAGGAAGAGAAAAAAAAAACATCAGACTGGGAAGGATATGGCTCCATTACGAGGAAAGTTTGTAAGCTATCATCAGCAGCTATTATCTTTATACCGAAGGGCTCTACTAAATGTATTTGGCATCTGCACACATCAAAATAATTAACTGATCAACAAAATACAAGGATTTTCTGTTTTTAAATCAGATAGAATATACTTTTTCTTTAATGTTTTTCTTGCTTAAAATAAGGTAATTATATAAATGCAATAATAATATTCTTCCTCTTCCAAAATTTATCACTTTTAGATTTACTTTTGTACCTGAATATTTCTACGTTTGATTAAACATTCTCTCATCTCAGGACTTCGATACTTGAATATCGACGGATATATGAAATTCTATTCAATGTCTATGCAAAATGGAAATCAAATTCCTTCAATATATTCAAATTAATAGAATGCATTAAAATTACACGATTACATTGAAATAACGCAAATACATTAAAATTACTTGAATACATTTACACTATTCGAATATATTGAAATTACTCGAATATATTCAAAATACTTTAATACAATCAGGTTACTCGAATACATTCAAATTACTTGAATATATTTGGATTACTCGAATACATCCATATTACTCGAATATTTTCAAATCACTTGAATACATTTAAATTACCTGAATACATTCAAATTAATCGAATACATTCATATAACTCGAATATTTTCAAATCAATTGAATACATTGAAATTACTTGAATACATCCAAATTACTCGAAAAGATTCAAATTACCTGAATATATTCAGATTACATGAATACATCCCAGACCACTAATCACCAAATAAACTATTTCCATCGATCCAACATTCCTCCCGAACGTATTTGCATCTTCCAGAATACCAGGACGTATTCAGTGAATACCAACTGTATTGCCTCACGTCCATCACAGAGTGTCGTTAACGAAGTAATCAAGTCTTGGGAGGAATTACTACTGGAAAGAGCCTTCAGCTGATATTACCTCCGTCTGTCTTGACAGACTGACGTCCTGGTATATTTTTTTTCTTAATAAAATGCGAGTACCCAGGAAACAAGTCATCGTCGATATAATGGCATTTAGTTTCAGATAAACAAATAAAATCAAAATCTTGTACAAATATCTCAAGTATACCAAATTTGGCTTTACTGTGTAGTTCATTAACATTCAAACTAGCTATCTTCAGCTCAGAGAATGACTTAAATTTTGCATAGTTTTTATCCAAGTCTTACGAGGTTTAATCGAGCCTTCGACTCTATGAACGAGTTCATCTTCCCCTTCAACCCAATATACAGCCATGAGGAATTCAAGGGAACTGAGGGGTAATTTCAACTCGACTGACCCTTTCAATTGCAGCACTGACTTTACCCTTTAATGGCCTCTTACTTTCTCTTCCCTCGTTAGGGTTCCAGGTTGGCCTTTTTATCAGGCCCAAAAAACATCAAAGTTAGCATATTTTAAATACTTTCTCTTTCCTCGTCTAGATTTGCCAGGTTGTCCTGAAATTTTTTTAATTTGGCCTTTTTCAGATTGCTTGGACTTTAGTAATATGAAAAAAGGTGTGTTTTAAATACTATATTTTTTGGCCTTTTTCTACTAACGGGTTGGCCTTTAAAGCTACGGTTGATTAAAATTTGGGCTTTTTTCATTTAGAAAACCTGGCAACCCTGAGGGAAGTTCATGTTCCAGTTTGATTTCTGATAAGTTTATGGCTTCATGGCATCCCATTTCTATGCCTGGAACGTTCAGGTTGAACTCGGTATCCAAACTGGAATGGATATTGTTGTTAGCTATAGGAAGGATTGGTTAGCGATTATGAATTCTGATCAAGTGGGTTACTTTTGTGACGGCTCCGAGTAAGGGTGTGAACTCAAAGGCAGATTGGAAACGAGTGAGTTATATTATTGTGGAACACTCTCCTTATATACAAAACCTCAAGGCAACAGGACATAACAAGTTCACAAGACAGACAATATCACAGAGGAAAAACCAGACATGAATTTTCATGTTCGTTTTAGTGCGAGGGAAGAGCGAATATACAAGCATAATATATACAAAAGGAATTATGTACAATTGTGTGAAACACGGTTGGTATATGGCTCCCCCCCCTAAAAATGACATACTGTACATGTTAAATAGGGCGCCCTGATCTAGAGAGGCGAACTGTAGGCGGGTCATCTGGCAGAAGATAAGCAGGTTTTAGACGATCAATGGAGACCCAGTCTTCTTTGCCCTGAATGTTTAGGAGGAATGCTTTCGGTCTGCGTTGGATCACAAGGAAAGGGCCCGTGTAAGGGGGCGTTAGTGGTGGCTTGCTGGTGTCGTTGCGCAGGAAGACGTGCGTTGCAGAGTGCAAGTCCGTTGGTATGTGATGCTTCGCTGGGGGCTTGTAAGTCTGGCGGCACGGAGTAAATTTTCCCACGACGTGACGTATGCGCTGGAGATCGTCGGAGGAGGTTGTAGAAGGAAAAAATTCGGCAGGGACGACCAACGGGTCGCCATACACCATTTCGGCTGCCGAGACGTCGAGGGCGTCTTTAGGAGTGGTCCTTAGTCCAAGGAGGACCCAGGGAAGCTGAGTAAACCAGTTGCAATCCTTGCAGCGGGACATCAAAGCTGCTTTGAGGGTGCGATGAAAACGTTCAACCATTCCATTGGCAGCTGGGTTGTAGGCCGTTTTCTGATGTAGGGTGATGCCCAGGAGATTCGCTAATGACGTCCATAATTGAGAGGTGAAAGTGGTTCCCCTGTCAGAAGTAATATGCTCAGGGATAACGAATCTTGAAATCCATCCAGAGAGTAAGGCAGATGTACATGAGGCGGACGTTGCAGTTTCCATGGGAATGGCTTCAGGCCAACGAGTGGAGCGGTCGATGATGGTAAACAGGTAACGATGTCCTTGTGATGTGGGTAGGGGGCCTACAACGTCGACGTGAATGTGTGCGAAACGACGCTGAGGTTGAGGAAAGGGGCCCACTCCTGAATCATTGTGTCGATGTACTTTGGAAGTTTGGCAAGAAGTACAGGCACGGACCCAATCCTTAGCATCCTTAGAAATGCCGTGCCAAATGAACTTTGCCTTCAGCAGCTGTGCAGTAGAACGACACGAGGGGTGTGAAAGGCCGTGGATGAGATCAAACACCTGTCGGCGCATGGGAGCAGGAATCCAAGGTCGCGGTCTACCAGTACTGACGTCACAGAGGAGGGTGGTGTTGGAGTCTTCGAGGGGAAAATCCTCCCAACGGAGGGACGTGCAGGATGTCCTACAAGCTTGATACTCGGGATCCTGTCGTTGGGCTTCAGCCAGGGCGTTGTAATCCAATCCCAGTTGAACGGCAGCCAACGTGTTTCTTGACAGGGCATCGGCAACGGGATTCATTTTCCCAGGGACGTATTGGAGGGTGCAATTGTATTCAGCCACGGCGGAGAGATGTCGGCGTTGACGGGCAGACCAGGCGTCAGACTGTCGAGTGAAAGCGTGCACCAGAGGCATGTGGTCTGTGCGAATGACGAAGGGCGTACCTTCTAAGAAATGGCGAAAGTGACGGACAGCCAAGTGCACCGCCAGTAATTCTCGATCGAAGGTAGAATAACCCGATTCTGCCTTGGACAGTTTTCTGCTGAAGAAGGCCAATGGGCGGGGCGAGCCTTTGACCACCTGCTCAAGTACTGCACCAATAGCAACGTCGCTGGCATCGGTGGAGAGAAGGAGAGGGGCGTGTGGGATAGGAAAAGTGAGAGCCGCAGCAGTTGATAGGGCCTTGTTTGCATTGCAGAAGGCTGCTTCTTGAAGGGGACCCCACTTCAGGTCCTTCGGCTTGCCCTTGAGGGAGGCGTAGAGGGGAGCAAGAGTGGCGGCAATGGCTGGCAGAAAACGGTGATAATAGTTGATCATGCCCAAGAATTCCTGCAGAGCTTTGACGGTCGAGGGCGCGGGGAAATTCTGAACGGCTGCTACCTTCTCAGGGAGGGGATGGACTCCTTCAGGAGTGATACGGTGCCCTAAGAACGACACTTCGTTGGCGCCAAAGGTACACTTGTCGTACCGGACTACAAGGCCGTTTTGTTGCAGGCGGTCGAGCACGATGCGCAGGTGACGGAGGTGTTCCTCTTTTGAGGAGGAGAACACAAGAAAGGGAGGTCCCCTAAGATGCCATCCGTGAGACGTTGAAACGTTGCCCCAGCATTACGAAAGCCAAAACAGGAGTAATTGAAGTTGTATGTGCCAAACGAAGTGGTGATGGC
>NC_090744.1:9915720-9923220 GCF_036898095.1 Palaemon carinicauda | reverse complement strand
AAAACTATTTATATGCGTCTCTTTTTATAGTTTATATATGAAAGTTCTATTTCAATGTTGTTGCTTTTCCTTAATTATTTTATTTTTTTCCTTATTTTTCATGTATTTTATCCATTCCCTTATCTCCTTTCCTCATTGGGCTATTTTTTGTTCTTGGAGCCTTTCGGCTTATAGCATCATGTTTTTCTAGCTACGGCTGTAGCATAGTTAGTAACAATAATAATAATAATAATAATAATAATAATAATAAGACTATTTATATGCGTCTCTTTTTATAGTTTATATATGAGAGTTCTATTTCAATGTTGATGCTGTTCTTAGAATATTTTATTTTTTGTTCCTTATTTCTCTTGTATATTATCCATTTCCTTATCTCCTTTCCTCATTGGGCTATTTTTTCTTCTTGGAGCCTTTCAGCTTATAGCATCCTGCATTCCAGCTAGGGCTATAGCATAGTTAGTTACAATAATAATAATAATAATAATAATAATAATAATAATAGTAATAATAATAATAATAATAACAAAACTTTACATTACAAAACTCTCTTGCATAACATGTAACTTCACATCGAAATGGGTTCATTCCCTTTAAGCCACAAGAGCTGAGATAAAGAAAAAAAAAAGGAATAAGCGTCTCTGTGGGGTATAATAAATGGTTCTTTACTTCCATATTTTGCATATAATTGGTCTCACTCGTCTTTGGTGAAAGGTCTACTCTTTGTGCAGGGTGGAAAAGGGTATTGGCGAATCTCGCTTGGTGAAAAACAGTTCAGCATTTACTTCCCTGTCTAGTTTTGTTTGGTTAATGTACAGAAGAAGAAGAAGAAGAAGAAGAAGAAGAAGATGTAGAGAGTGAGAGAGGGAAAAGGTTGTGTAGAAGAAGAAGAAGAAGAAGAAATAGATTATGTAGAGAGTGAGAGAGGGAAAAGGTATAGAAAAGGCCTCCACTTCATCTTTTCATAGCTTTACTGAAAGATTTAGATCCCTTCTCTCTCTCTCTCTCTCTCTCTCTCTCTCTCTCTCTCTCTCTCTCTCTCTCTCTCTCTCTCTCTCTCTCTCTCTCTCTCTCCATATTCTTTTACCTTGTCTTATATTCATATAAACATATATCAATCATAGTTATTCTTATTCATGTCGTTAGATAATTTCAATAACATCACAGGCAAAATAGTTAAGGAATCCGTCAAGGTTGGATATTTGAAACTTGTGTATTAGCAGGTCATTCTTCACTAATTTTTCTTTACACAAAAGAGAGTTACTTGAATGTAGGTGTCCTGCAATAGAGAGTAATCAGACATCATAATATAAGCGAACTAGAGGGGAACTTAGTAGAGCGCAGACCTCCACCGTGGCAGCTTATTTCTCGTCCTTTTGCTCGACCTTGACCTTGACCTTAACATGTATTATTTGACGTGGATTTTCATACACTCAAATATAAACCAAGTTTGAAGTCTCTGTGACAACGATATCCAAACTGCTATTGGTTACGTAAATTGGAAATTTTTCTTGTCCGTGACCTTGACCTTGTGGCCATGAAGCTGTTCACAAACACACACACACAAACAAACAGGGGCCTAAACATAGAATCCTTCTAACTTCGTTGGCGGAGGTAATGATACATACTATGTGATATAACCTTTCCCATTTTAAAGCAGGAATTCAATTGCAATAATGTGTGTTTTTACATTACTTGAATGTTTCTTTTTATTATTTATTTTCAAATATAAAATCATAGTGTTTAACGTTTTCAAAGGAAGTATTCAGTTACATGAATTATCACTCATTTGGATTTTTTTTTACACAACAGGAAAATGAACCATAATCAGAAAGAAAAATCCAATGTTGTACTGTCTAAGGAGTCAAAGGACCCCATAACTCTCTAGCAGTAGTATCTCAACGGGTGGTTGGTGCCCTGGCCAATCAACTACCTACAACCTATTACTCCCTGGTCCGCCCACAATCTTTCTGTCTCTCTGAAGGGGAGGAAACTTCATCTCACCTCCAAAGTCATATTGCTCTTCGTGTCACGAATGTGGGAAAAGATATTTCATCTGCTGTATCAGAATTTCAATTCAAAGGTTATTGTCAATTCTCTCTCTCTCTCTCTCTCTCTCTCTCTCTCTCTCTCTCTCTCTCTCTCTCTCTCTCTCTCTCTCTCTTTATAACATTAAATCTTCAATTTTCCCTTCATGTGGTTGTGTCTGCTTTAAGCAATACATACACACGCTTATGCACACGCGAGTGCATATATACACACATAAAGCATGTTTTATAATGCTCATATATATATATATATATATATATATATATATATATATATATATATATATATATATATATATATATATATATATGTACACGGACACTTATATACTATATATATATATATATATATATATAAATATATATATATATATATTTATATATATATATATATATATATATATATATACATATATATATATATATATATATATATATATATATATATATATGTATACATATATTTATATATACATATACATATATATATATATATATATATATATATATATATATATATATATATATATATATACAAACACATTTTCTGAGTGTTTGTGATATATATATATATATATATATATATATATATATATATATGTATACATATATTTATATATACATATACATATATATATATATATATATATATATATATATATATACAAACACATTTTCTGAGTGTTTGTGATATACATATATATATATATATATATATATATATATATATATATATATATATATATATATATATATATATATATATATATATATATACATACATATATATATACATATGTGTGTGTGTGTGTGTATGTATGTATGTAAGTTTGTTTTGATAAAACCAAACTTAGCTTGTATAATCGTGAGCATAAATTTCTTCATTAAACTCATTAAAACGGGATCTTATCAAAAGAAATGTAACGGGTAAAAGGATTATCTATTTCAATTAAATCTTAAACAGATGTAGTTTAACATTGAAATCTGGATAGAGCATTCTCTAGTCAGCATTGCTTCCAAATCATCGATGTAATATTTACCACACAACTCATAACAGCTTTGTCATAACTATAACTAATAACAAGCTCTTCTCTTGATAATGAATGTGTTATGAACTCTAAAAGCCACAAGATACAGATGTTCCATTATAGATTATTTTGCTAGGAAGTACAGAAAGGTGTCGGACTTATAATGTATAGTATTCTGACCAGAAATATCCACGAAGCAGAGAGGAGATGAGGCTGATTTGCTATTTATTAATTCTGGCAGGTAGCGTTTTGAAGAGATATACTCACAAATAACAAAAAACCTTACGGACAGATAACAGAAATACACAGACAGTAGAATACAGACCAGAAATCTCTGAAATAGAAATGATTTAAAACTGATTTTTCGAATGTGATTTTAAAGTAGATAATTTTCTATTATTAGTTCCCTAGAGAGAGAGAGAGAGAGAGAGAGAGAGAGAGAGAGAGAGAGAGAGAGAGAGAGAGAGAGAGTGAAGGAGAGATGCTTTTCTTTGCCTATACTTTCCTAATTGGTTGTAATACACTCCCCCTCCCTCCTCGTAGAACTAAAAGTTCTACCCTTTCACTAGACCGCTAAGGCCAGGAACTTTTCAGCACTTAATTGTACATACACACATACATACATACATACATACATACACTCATATATATATATATATATATATATATATATATATATATATATATATATATATATATATATATATATTGAAATAAGCCATATATATTTTTGATACATTAATGTCTGGATTCTCTTAACGACCTCGGGATCAGAGCCCCAGGCGAAATCACACAAAGATAAGAGCTTGTGTCCGGCCAGGAATCGAACCCTGGTCGACAAGCTTGTATAGACAGTGACTAAACCACTTGGCCACGAAGAAAGATAAAAGTCAATGACAATTCTACTGTACTTATACCTGTCGAATTCAGGTGTTTTGTACTTAGAATTGAAATCAACCCATCTTCACCATCGTAGCTAATTGGTAGTTTGTTACTTGGCATTCGATTAATGATAAATTTTTGCACATTTAGACGTGTTTTTCATATTGAAATAAGCCATATATATTTTTGATACATTAATGTCTGGATTCTCTTAACGACCTCGGGATCAGAGCCCCAGGCGAAATCACACAAAGACAAGAGCTTGGCTCCGGCCGGGAATCGAACCCTGGTCGGCAAGCTTGTATAGACAGTGACTAACCCATTCGGCCACGAAGAAAGATAAAAGTCAATGACAATTCTACTGTACTTATACCTGTCGAATTCAAGTATTTTGTACTTAGAATTGAAATCAACCCATCTTCACCATCGTAGCTAATTGGTAGTTTGTTACTTGGCATTCAATTAATGATAAATTTTGCACATTTTTACGTGTTTTTCATATTCAAATAAGCCATATATATTTTTGATATATTAATGTCTGGATTCTCTTAACGACCTCGGGATCAGAGCCCCAGGCGAAATCTCACAAAGACAAGAGCTTGGCTCCGGCCGGGAATCGAACCCTGGTCGGCAAGCTTATATAGACAGTGACTAACCCATTCGGCCACGAAGAAAGATAAAAGTCAATGACAATTCTACTGTACTTATACCTGTCGAATTCAGGTATTTTGTACTTAGAATTGAAATCAACCCATCTTCACCATCGTAGCTAATTAGTAGTTTGTTACTTGGCATTCAATTAATGATAAATTTTGCACATTTTTACGTGTTTTTCATATTCAAATAAGCCGTATATATTTTTGATATATTAATGTCTGGATTCTCTTAACGACCTCGGGATCAGAGCCCCAGGCGAAATCTCACAAAGACAAGAGCTTGGCTCTGGCTGGGAATCGAACCCTGGTCGGCAAGCTTATATAGACAGTGACTAACCCATTCGGCTACGAAGAAAGATAAAAGTCAATGACAATTCTACTGTACTTATACCTGTCGAATTCAGGTATTTTGTACTTAGAATTGAAATCAACCCATCTTCACCATCGTAGCTAATTGGTAGTTTGTTACTTGGCATTCAATTAATGATAAATTTTGCACATTTTTACGTGTTTTTCATATTCAAATAAGCCGTATATATTTTTGATATATTAATGTCTGGATTCTCTTAACGACCTCGGGATCAGAGCCCCAGGCGAAATCTCACAAAGACAAGAGCTTGGCTCCGGCCGGGAATCGAACCCTGGTCGGCAAGCTTATATAGACAGTGACTAACCCATTCGGCCACGAAGAAAGATAAAAGTCAATGACAATTCTACTGTACTTATACCTGTCGAATTCAGGTATTTTGTACTTAGAATTGAAATCAACCCATCTTCACCATCGTAGCTAATTGGTAGTTTGTTACTTGGCATTCAATTAATGATAAATTTTGCAAATTTTTACGTGTTTTTCATATTCAAATAAGCCATATATATTTTTGATATATTAATGTCTGGATTCACTTAACGACCTCGGGATCAGAGCCCCAGGCGAAATCTCACAAAGACAAGAGCTTGGCTCCGGCCGGGAATCGAACCCTGGTCGGCAAGCTTATATAGACAGTGACTAACCCATTCGGCCACGAAGAAAGATAAAAGTCAATGACAATTCTACTGTACTTATACCTGTCGAATTCAAGCTCTTGTCTTTGTGAGATTTCGCCTGGGGCTCTGATCCCGAGGTCGTTAAGAGAATCCAGACATTAATATATCAAAAATATATATGGCTTATTTGAATATGAAAAACACGTAAAAATGTGCAAAATTTATCATTAATTGAATGCCAAGTAACAAACTACCAATTAGCTACGATGGTGAAGATGGGTTGATTTCAATTCTAAGTACAAAATACCTGAATTCGACAGGTATAAGTACAGTAGAATTGTCATTGACTTTTATCTTTCTTCGTGGCCGAATGGGTTAGTCACTGTCTATATAAGCTTCCCGACCAGGGTTCGATTCCCGGCCGGAGCCAAGCTCTTGTCTTTGTGAGATTTTGCCTGGGGCTCTGATCCCGATGTCGTTAAGAGAATCCAGACATTAATATATCAAAAATATATATGGCTTATTTGAATATGAAAAACACGTAAAAATGTGCAAAATTTATCATTAATTGAATGCCAAGTAACAAACTACCAATTAGCTACGATGGTGAAGATGGGTTGATTTCAATTCTAAGTACAAAATACCTGAATTCGACAGGTATAAGTACAGTAGAATTGTCATTGACTTTTATCGTTCTTCGTGGCCGAATGGGTTAGTCACTGTCTATATAAGCTTGCCGACCAGGGTTCGATTCCCGGCCGGAGCCAAGCTCTTGTCTTTGTGAGATTTCGCCTGGGGCTCTGATCCCGAGGTCGTTAAGAGAATCCAGACATTAATATATCAAAAATATATATGGCTTATTTGAATATGAAAAACACGTAAAAATGTGCAAAATTTATCATTAATTGAATGCCAAGTAACAAACTACCAATTAGCTACGATGGTGAAGATGGGTTGATTTCAATTCTAAGTACAAAATACCTGAATTCGACAGGTATAAGTACAGTAGAATTGTCATTGACTTTTATCTTTCTTCGTGGCCGAATGGGTTAGTCACTGTCTATATAAGCTTGCCGACCAGGGTTCGATTCCCGGCCGGAGCCAAGCTCTTGTCTTTGTGAGATTCGCCTGGGGCTCTGATCCCGAGGTCGTTAAGAGAATCCAGACATTAATATATCAAAAATATATATGGCTTATTTGAATATGAAAAACACGTAAAAATGTGCAAAATTTATCATTAATTAAATGCCAAGTAACAAACTACCAATTAGCTACGATGGTGAAGATGGGTCGATTTCAATTCTAAGTACAAAATACCTGAATTCGACAGGTATAAGTACAGTAGAATTGTCATTGACTTTTATCTTTCTTCGTGGCCGAATGGGTTAGTCACTGTCTATATAAGCTTGCCGACCAGGGTTCGATTCCCGGCCGGAGCCAAGCTCTTGTCTTTGTGAGATTTCGCCTGGGGCTCTGATCCCGAGTTCGTTAAGAGAATCCAGACATTAATATATCAAAAATATATATGGCTTATTTGAATATGAAAAACACGTAAAAATGTGCAAAATTTATCATTAATTGAATGCCAAGTAACAAACTACCAATTAGCTACGATGATGAAGATGGGTTGATTTCAATTCTAAGTACAAAATACCTGAATTCGACAGGTATAAGTACAGTAGAATTGTCATTGACTTTTATCTTTCTTCGTGGCCGAATGGGTTAGTCATTGTCTATGTAAGCTTGCCGACCAGGGTTCGATTCCCGGCCGGAGCCAAGCTCTTGTCTTTGTGAGATTTCGCCTGGGGCTCTGATCCCGAGGTCGTTAAGAGAATCCAGACATTAATATATCAAAAATATATATGGCTTATTTGAATATGAAAAACACGTAAAAATGTGCAAAAT
>NC_090744.1:9905377-9907720 GCF_036898095.1 Palaemon carinicauda | reverse complement strand
ATGATTTTATTTTACCAACAAGAGTTTTCAAAAGCCATAGGAATAATATTATCTATAATAATTGAAACAAGAGGAATTTTAGTTAAATGAAGACCAGAAACTAGAGTGTTGTTATACGAACCAAGACTTCAGTGTACCATTAAGCTTCCAAATGAAATAGCGGGGATAATAGATGTTTACCAATTGAATAGAAAAACAAAGCTGTAAACTCCAGGTAACGTTTTAACATTGAACCCTGCGCATTCCTCAACCTTTTTCGGAGGTTCGGAGCTGGATAATCATTCCTCCTCTATGGAATTGTTACAAGCAAGAGTGGTAAGAAATGGAGAGTAACAGCGGACGCTCGTTGGGAAATTGGAAAAGAAATTCTCTTCTGCTCTCTTTTTATTCTAGTCCTGTTGCATGTCTTTTTTTTCTCAGAATAGCTAGATCTGCATTTTCGAAGATTGCTTTAAACATTTTTAACTATGATTATAACGTTCATATACCGAAAGTTATCTGAAAAAATCTTGAATGAAAAAAAACCTTAAAAGCATGGTATGTAATTTCAAATTTTTTAGTCTTGCTACATATCTCTTTTTTTCACAGAATGACTAAATCTGCATTTCCAGAGATTACTCTTTGTGGCTATGATTAAAACGTCAAAATAACACAAGTTTATTAAGAACTATTTTTCTTGAATAAAAATCATTTAATGCATGGCATGTAAGTTTTATTTTATTAGTCCTATTGTATGTCTGTTTTGTTTTCACAAAATGGATATATCTGTATTTTCGAAGATCACTTTTAACCCTGTAGCGATGATTAAAACGCCTATTTACCAAAAGTTAAATAAAAAAGTAATTTTTCCTTCTTTTATAGCATGGTATATAAATTCTAACTTCTTAAAAGTATCCATTTGTTCGATATCCGGAAAACTATATTCACTACCACACCATCTCCCTTTTTCATAATGGCAATTAATATTGAAAAATCTCTAATATTTCTTAAATTATTCTCCATATTTCATTTGACCTGATTTTAGCTATTGTAATGTACCTTGTGGTAGATGGTGGTAGCGTCCTTGCCTGGTGATCGCCAGACTAGGGTTCCAGTCCCACTCAAACTTGTTAGTTCCTTTAGTTGCTACAACTTCATCATCCTTGTGAGCTAAAGATGCGGGATTTAGAGGAGTCTATAGGTCTATATGCTGAGCTATCAGCATTCATTACCTAGCCCTTCTTGGTCCTAGCTTGGGTGGAGCTTGCCTTTCCCAGTCATTATTATTATTATTATTATTATTATTATTATTATTATTATTATTATTATTATTATTATTATTACTAGCTAAGCTACATCCCAAGTTGGAAAAGCAAGATGCTCGAAGCCCAAGTGTTTCAATAGGGAAAATAGCCCAGTAAGGGAAGGAAACAAGGAGAAATAAAATATTTTAAGAGCCACAACAACACCCAAACTAAAATTTCCTATATAGACTAGAAAAAAAATTAACAAAACAAGAGGAAAAGAAATTAGATAGAATATGTGACTTTAAACTTTTAAACCTTTAAACTGATTTCTTCACTCAATGAATATTCAAGAAAAAGATATTTTTCTTTATTACCTCAGTGTATTTAAACCTTCGATCTAAATATGAAATTCCTTTCTCGGTGTCGTACCTTTGAAGATGTCCCAGTAATTAATCAGCCTTCTACTGTATCAACGTTGTCCTTGTCCCTTCCTCTCTTGTATCCTATTTTCCCAACGTTGGATTGCATCCCTGGCATCAGTGTCGGACCTTCTGGCCCATATCAATAGAATGAATCATCCATTGATTAATAAAAGAACAGATTCAATGGAATCATATAATCAAAAGGGATATATTCACTATTAATGAAAAGCCTAATTATGGTATCAATCATCGGTGGCATAAATAACCAAATCCAATTCGAAACTTCAATACCCAACTCAGCAATTACTGTAATGACAACAGCATCCACTTAGTAGGCTTGAATGAAAATAGAATATGAAACAAACGATACTGAAAGATAAGAACGAAGATAACTGAAAATGAACAGAGATCAGTGAACTCATTGTTTGGGTACTTGTTTCCAATTAAGTTCAATAATCTGGTTCTCAGAGAGTTTGGTCAGTTTCTCAAAATATACAGTAGCCTCGAAGACACAGGAACAGAGGAGATCCTCGATTTGGCATAGAGAAGTTACAGAACAGAAGGGGGCCTTGATCTAATTACTTGTTGGGCATTCGGAGTTACAGACACTGAGATCGACTGCTTCAGGCCTGGTGCTCTCCCTTTGAGAAAGGCATAGCTGATTCCCATTTCCATATTGATGGTGGTTAGAAATA
>NC_090744.1:9892877-9900377 GCF_036898095.1 Palaemon carinicauda | reverse complement strand
AATGATCCAACAAATACAGAAGGAGAATCAGGAGAAGGCGGCTGCAATGGAACTGCGAATGCAGTGCCTTGCAGAATCACATGGGCCCCAGAAAAAGCTCAATGTGAAAGACCTTCCCTTGTGCTCAGATGCTAACCCATGGAGGTATGCTGAGCACATGCCGATGACGACTGGAAAGATCGTCATCTCGGATAAGCTGGGCTCAGTTCCCCTGAAGGGTGGAATTCTGGCCCAGCAAGGCATCTAATCCGGACTGTTATGTCCGGCTGAGGAAGGAACCAGCTTCAAAGGAGGAGACAGAGCCGAAGGAGGTCATAGTGATGGACCATGCTAAGGCTCAAGCTCTACTTTCATCCTCGATGAAAGAGAGGGGCTTCTCTAACTCAAAGGTAGCTGCATTGAATAGGAAGCTCCCTTCCTTTGTGTCCTCGCCTACTAGAGCCTTCCCCCTTTTACAGAAAGGGTTTCTGGCTGTACTAAAAGCAATCGAGGCCGGCAAGTCTTGCCCCTCCCTAGAGGAGTGTAAACCCTTGTCGCTGGCCCTGCCTATGGACCACAAAGACTGGAAGGACGTCCATCTTACGTTCTCAGTGGGAAAGTTGGAGGCTGATATTGCCGGACGTCAGTTCGGCAAGGACCTCCCTAAGCTGTCTGACTTTCTTTTGCGAAGTGAGTTCGATACAAAAGAAAGACTGACTGCCTCAATGTCTCTTCAGACTACTCTCGAGACGATGGCAAGTGACCCCAAGGTCCATGAAATGTTCATGGTAGTGGCCAAGCCTCATCTGGCCACAGTGACGAAGGACCTTTATGGCTTCGTCAAGGCAAGGAGAGCTTGTAGGGAGTTCGTGTTTACCTCGGCTACGGTGAGGCACGAGCTAAAGAAACTAATCTCCTCCAACATTTGGGGCTAAGACCTTTTTCCCTACCGACTTGGTCAAAGAAGTTGTTGATAAAGCCGCCTTGGAGAATACAAACCTTCTCCAGAAGTGGGGCGTGGCTATCAAAAGAAAGTCTTCCCCGGATGAGGGTCCTCAACCAAAGAGGAAGACTATGAAGACTAGGCTACCGTCTCGGCCAGCCAAGCCTCTTAGACAGCAACAGCAACTGCAATTGCCATTGCCCCCAGTGCCCCAGATCGTGGCACAAACCCCGACCACCTTTCAGTGGGTACCCCAGGCCGTGTCGACACAGTCCACGGCATTCACCCCAGCGTTCGAAGGGCAGTCTACTTCCTTTCGAGCAAAGCCTAGAGGAGCAGCCAGAGGCTCGTCTAGACGCCCCTCAAGGGGAAGGGGATTCAGGGGTGGTCGTGGTCAGGAAGGCAAGACCTCAGGACGGCAGTCCAAGTGAGGTGATACCGGTAGGAGGGAGACTTCTGAAATTTCGGGATCGGTGGACCTTCGATCCCTGGGCCCACAGCCTACTCAAGAATGGACTGGGCGGGAGCTGGTACAGCACTCCACCCCCGTACCTTCGGTTTTTCCAACACTCCACCCCCGTTAAGGAGGAGTACGTTCAAGAACGGTTGGAGAAAAAGGGTGAAGCCCATCAATTTCTAAGGGAGGCTGTTTCGTGTTCCCAAGAAAGACTCGGAAAAGCTCAGAGTCATTCTGGACTTGTCGGCACTTAACAAGTTCATAGTGAATTGCAAATTCAAAATGCTAACACTGCAACACATAAGGACCTTACTGCCCAAGAGGGCATATTCCGTCTCTATAGACTTGTCAGACGCCTACTGGCACATTCCAATTAGCCATCGACTCTCCCCCTACCTAGGGTTCAGGCTACAACGAAGACTATATGCCTTCGGAGCCATGCCATTCGGGCTAAACATAGCCCCAAGGATTTTTACGAAGCTTGCGAGCGTAGCTCTCAAACAATTTCGCCTAAAGGTAATTCAGGTAGTAGCCTACCTGGACGACTGGTTGGTGTGGGCAGCATCCGAGACAGAATGCTTGCAAGCTTCCAGTCAAGTGATCCAGTTCCTAGAGTACCTAGGCTTCAAGATCAACAGAAAAAGTCTCGACTTTCTCCATCTCAAAAGTTCCAGTGGCTAAGATCCACTGGGACCTTTTGTCACACCGTTTCTCCACCCCGGCGAAGAAAAGGAAGGAGATAGCGGGTTCTGTCAAGAGACTTCAAGATTCCGAAAGGATATCAAGACACGAGCAGGAGAGAGTACTGCGCTCTCTCCAGTTTGCTTCGGTGACAGACCCAGTGCTAAGAGCACAGCTAAAGGATGCAATCGGAGTTTGGAGAAGTTATGCATCAAACGCGTGAAGAGATCTGAGAAGACCAGCCGCTTCGGCTAAGTACTCTTCTCAGGCCTTGGTCCCAAGCCAGACATCTAAAGAAGTCAGGTTCTTCTTCAGCCACCTCCCCCGTCGGTGACGATTCACTCAGACGCCTCAAAGGAGGGATGGGGAGGTCACTCTCATCGGAAAAAAGTCCAGGGGACTTGGTCCAGGCTATTCAAGACCTTTCTCATAAAACTTTCTAGAAGCTAGGGCAGTGCTCCTTACCTTAAAGAAAGTCTCCCCGCGTCATTCGTTCCACATAAAGTGGTAATAGACAGCGAGGTAGTTGTAAGATACTTGAATCGACAAGGATCGAGGTCACCACCTCTCAACCAGGTGATGTTGGCCGTCTTCCGATTGGCGGAAAAGAAGAAGTGGTACATGTCGGCAGTTCACCTTCAAGGAGTCCGCAATGTGACAGCGGACGCTCTATCCATTTTCACACCGATAGAGTCGGAATGGTCCTTAGACGCAGGATCATTCTCCTTCATTCTGAATCAGTCCCAGAACTGCAGATAGACCTCTTTGCGACGAAAGACAACAAGAAGTTGCCCCTGTACGTGCCCCGTACGAGGACCCCTTAGCGGAAGCAGTGGACGCGATGTCCCTCGACTGGAACAGATGGTCCAAGATTTATCTGTTCCCTCCTCACAACCTTCTGTTGAGGGTCCTCAACAAACTGAGATCCTTCAAAGGGTAGCGGCAATAGTAGCCCACAAGTGGCCGAACAGTGTGTGGTTCCTCCTGGCATTGGAACTGTAGCTGAAGTTTGTACCACTACCAGATCCAGTTCTGACCCAGCGAGTCCAGAAGTCAACTGTCTGTGCTTCATTACAGAAAACCCGGACCCTGCAGTTCATGATTTTCTCTCCCTAGCGGTGAGAAAGCGTTTCGGGATTTCGAAAGCCAGTATAGACTTCCTTGAGGAATATAAATGCAAATCTACTAGAAGGCAATATGAGTCATCTTGGAGAAAATGGGTGGCCTTTTGTCAAGGCGAAGATTCCGCAGGAGATCTTGACAGACTTCTGCTTATCTTTTTTCCCCACCTCCATGGTCAAGGGTTGGCAGCGAACACGATTTCAGCGTGTAAGTCTGCTTTGACAAGACCCATTCTATATGCCTTCCAGGTCGACCTAGGTAACGAGATCTTTAATAAAGTCCCGAAAGCTTGTGCTAGGCTCAGACCTTCAGCCCCTCCAAAGCCCATTTCATGGTCTTTAGACAAGTTCTTCATTTCGCTTCTCTGTTGAGCAATGAAGAGTGTGCGTTAAAGGATTTGACACAAAAAGTTATTTTCCTATTTTGCACTCGCGTCCGGGGCCAGGGTTAGTGAGATTGTAGCCTCTCGAGAGAGGCAGGTCGTATTCAGTTCCTGGATGGGGAATAACTGAACCTGTTTCCGGATCCTACGTTTCTCTCCAAGAATGAGTTACCCACCAACAGGTGGGGTCCCTGGAGAATCTGCCCTCTGAAAGAAGATGCATCTCTATGTCCAGTAGAATGCCTAAAGGTCTATCTTCATAGAACTTCAGACTTCAAGGGTGGTCAACTATTCAGGGGAGAAACATCAGGCTCAAATTTATCTCTGAATCAACTCAGAGCGAAAATCACATATTTTATTCGCAGAGCGGATCCTGACAATACACCCGCAGGTCACGATCCGAGGAAAGTTGCCTCATTCTTAAATTTCTTTAATTGTGTGGATTTTGAACATCTCCGTTCATACACTGGCTGGAAGTCTTCCAGAGTGTTCTTTCGCCACTATGCGAAGCAAGTAGAGGAACTAAAAGAGATCTGTGGTAGCAGTGGGTCGCGGTGTTAACCCTACTGTTTAACTCTGCGAGGAACAGTGGTCTTAATTGGGACGATTAATTCCAGGGTGAGTGTGTAGTTACATACTGTACTACAAACTAAGTGAGGGCACTGTGTTGCCCATCCAGACTGTTCCATTTCCGAAGGTGAACCTAGCATAAGTGCAGACATGTGTGCCGAGCGTTTCTAACGCTAATGTCATTGATTTGTAATACAGGCTTTTATGACTTTGATACCTCGGTATCTTAAAAGTGGCATCTAATGTTTTTTCTTTCAGACAAACAAGCTCTGTTTACTATCATACTTATGCTTAAAGTTTTGGGTTATCCTCTTCTTATATATATATATATATATAATTGTGGTTAACCTGTCTATTTATTGGCTGTCAATAATCTGGTTCTTGAGAACCTTGCGTCTCCTTCACCTGTGTCAATTTATTGGTATAATTGAGCATTCATTCTATGTACCTTATCTGGGATAATTCTAATAGAATTGTTCCTTTATGCAAGCTATGTTGCATTAGTTTTCCTCCTATGCGGATATAAAACCTTTGTCCAATACAAGTATTGTGCGGAAAACTGGTCGATATTTCATATTGACGCAGTGGTCCTTTACAAACTATGCTTTACTTAATATAGGGCGAGACCACTATATTAGCTTGCCTGGTATTCATACATAGATATATGTACTCTTCGAGACTTTTCCAGAGTCTAGTAGCACTCTTCCCTGTAGGGGGCAGGAAGCTCTAACATAGTTTATAGTTAGTTGAAAAGATGTATAACGGTAACATCTTAGGTCTCTAGGTCTAGTCGACGGGGAAAAAATTACCTCCGGGGAGTACGGCACGTTCTGAGAATCCACAGATACAGTAATGCTCTGGTACACTTCCATCAGGACGACATGGCTTGAGCCCAAAAAACGGATTTTGAGCGAAGCGAAAAATCTATTTTTGGGTGAGATGGCCATGTCGTCCTGATGGACCCGCCCTTGCCTTTCTAAGAAAGGGCTGTAGGACCCCTCCCTACATACAGTATCTGTAGCACCTCGTGTACGCTACAAGGAATACAGATGGCGCCAGGATTGGCGCCAGGCACGCATACGAATCGGGGGATAGGGAAGCCTTGGGAGCGGCTCCCCTTTTTCTTTCCCGAATTCGTATCTCGTCAATCACCTCCTACGAGACGAAATCTCTGTTCAGGTCGTAGATTGCCATGTGACGTGTCTAGAATACGTCCTCTGATATGTCGCGATATCCCTTTCACGAGGGATACTCGCTCCAGGAGTTAGAATTCTGGTACCTTAAGGTAAATTCTCTGGGAATATCGCCGTAGTTGTAATATACCCTAGGAAGCTACCCTATAGGAACTTCCATCAGGACGACATGGCCATCTCACCCAAAAATAGATTTTTCGCTTCGCTCAAAATCCGTTTTGTATGTATGTTGTAAATACTATATCATTCATGATATCTGTAAATAATTGACACTTAATAAAGCAAGATTGTAAGCAATTATAACAGTTTTAATAAAACAAGATACAGTACATGCTGTTTGCTGCTACTGTACTTACATTGGTTGTTTGTATACGAAAACACCTGGACTACGGTAAAGTCGTTACACTTTATAGCCCTCTGTGGATGACAATGAACACAACTTGTGCTAATCTCACAACTGTTGTTACTGATTTTAGCCTAAAGGCAGGCAGCTGTGTGTTATCATGGGCTAAATCAAATACTATTCAAACCATCTTCCAGAGTAGCAAGTGATGGAGTCGTGTATGGATTTTTTTTTCTTTGTTGTTGATCTCGAAATGGAAAATTATTGAAAAACTGAGTGATAAAATGTCCTAGAATTTTAACTGAAATGTATCATAAAGAAAAAAAAAAGACCTCGCACTATAGTGACCTGTACATTTCCATGCGGTTAATATAAGATTTCTGCCCCTTTGTCATAGCTCCATTCTTTCGTATTACTCATTTCATCAAATGACAAAACAGCAATACCTAGAAATCGAGACTTCATATCATCTTTAAAGTCCTCTGGTTTAAATTGAATCGAGCTAACGGTAGCTTACACAACGTTAATTCTGTCTGCACGACAACATGAATGTTGGTAATTTATATTTGAGCTTTCATTTTTCACGTACATAGCATCCAAATACTACGAAGTTACTATGCATTATCACTGACAGAATATATGAATAAACACAAAGATATATGGACACAAGGAGTTCTATTGTTATATTGCATCTATGGGTATAGTCAAACCATTTTATGAGCAAACTCGGAGCCCAATAGCGTCATTGCCAATTCTCTTGGGTCATTTTGAGAGCACACCTGGCTTGACCGCTTTAATCTATGGGCGAGCCAAGAAAAGGAGAAAAGGGTCAGCTGATAAGTCATTCACCCGGATTTGAACGGTCTAAGAATATAATCTTTTAATTTGATACTCTCTCCAAATTGTTTCCTTCGCTCTTTTTATTTGCAACCACGTGGTGACAAGTTGAAACTCCTAAATATAACAAAGAGCAAAATTGTTATAAAATTATTATCATACTAACAGAAATAATCTTAATTTTGATATCAAATGAATTTAGTTCTCAATTCTGATTGATTATTAAAAGACAGGATTCTTTACAAAGGATTTAATTAACTATGTTTAATATGGTATATTTACATAGGTGATTTTATTGTTTTAGAATTTATTTAATTAATCGAAAAAAATTTCTACAACAAAGGTTGTGTTAGCAAACGTGGTTATGATGACTTCGTCAGATGAAGTTAGTACTACCACAAAAGATTCAACGAATTAGTTAATTCAGACCATTTTCATGTTTTCCTTTATAATGTTATCAGTATGCTAAATACCTTTGACCCAATTTTCCCGGCAAATCTGAAACAAAATAGTTTTTGATATGTTGGGTGCATCTGTGACACGTTTGATTGTTTGGCCAATTCCAAATTTAACAATCTCATTATCATTTTCCGATTTAAAAAAACTGATAGACATTGTATGCTATTTTTCTTTCTTCTGTGCAAAAAACACGACGCTGAGAACTTACCATGGTTTTTACGGAAGCCTATTGTGCAAGACAGTGAATGAGGAAACTAATCTTCATGCATTTAATAGGATTTGACCAAAGGTCTCAGTGAACTGACCCAGTGGCAACGTGTATGTCATATCTCCTAATTTGTCATTTTCCTTCCCTTGTCTTTGTGAAGCGAAAGCATCGGGATTAAGGAGAATCGGCACCGCCGCCAATTAGTTTTGGTGATTGACACCGGCTGGCCTTGTTCAAAAGATGTGTGAGTATATATATATATATATATATATATATATATATATATATATATATATATATATATATATATATATATATATATATAT
>NC_090744.1:9875377-9885377 GCF_036898095.1 Palaemon carinicauda | reverse complement strand
ATAAAATATTTTCTTTAAATTTATCCCTAAAAAAAAAATTATAATACATGAATTTATGTTCTTGTATTAGTGTTAAAACTTCCTTCCCCTTCCCTTCTTTTTTTACACTAACACTATTTTCATCTTCTCCTCCTATCCCCTCTCCTTCCTTAATTCTTTTTATCCTACTCTTATTTTTATCCTCCACCTTTTCTTCTCCTTTGCCAGTCAGCTTCCCCAATCTTCTCCTAAAACAAGATATTTACCACATAATCTTTGAAATCATTCATTAATTTTCTGTCAGTCATTGAATACTTATTGCCAAGTGGCACTACCTTAGTAACGGCAATTACAACTGACTTCCAAGCAAAAATTGGGAACTATATAAGGACAGCGGCTGAGATGTTAGTTTCACAACCCTTCTAGTTTTATTTGAAAATTGATAGAAGTATTTATTGATTTCATTAATGATTTGTTTCTATCTTTTTGCACTTGTTACGAATAATACGGGGGATCAACGAAGCCTTTATCATGTTTTATGTATTTTACTTTATTGGCAATATTTTGGTATAGTTGTTATCAAATTTTGCTTAACTACTTCTATCAGCTACATAAGATGAAAGTCAATATATACTTATGAAAAAATATCTAACCTTAATAATATGTGATTGTTATATTATGCGGAACCCAATTTAGCAAAAAAAAAGAAAAAAAAAAAAAGAGGGAGAATAAGAGTTTAAGATGACTAATTGCACCAAGAGAAGCTAATGATATCCCAATATCCATCAGCTTTATGATTTATAAAGAATATTTAAATAGATAAACTACCCTAATTTTGCAGGAGCTAAAAGATATACCTCACCAATTCACGCATTTGAAGAGTCTCCATCCCGCCAAAAATGCATACAACAATAAAACGAAGAAAGTCCGTTGAAGAGCTCCCCCCTGGCCGTCACAAAATGCATACAACAATAGGAAGAAGAAGGATTTATTCGCCTTAACATTCAAGGATTCCTACCATTCCTGAATTCCTATGAAGGGGAGAACGAAGAGGAAAGAAAAGCCAGTATAAATCTGACGTGACTGTCGACAACTCACGTACTTTAGGCACTGGGAATTCCCTTCACAATAGCCAGAAGGAGAATCATAAATATTCTTCAGTAAAGATGAAAAAGTGAGATTTATTTTCCTAATTCTCCTGTTCGGGAATAACTTATCTTTTTGTCTTTACGTCTTTAGCTTCCCGTTATCTTACTTATTTTTTATTCATATAAATTCAGGCTCTTGTTATTTTCCTTATTTTCCATTGTTATGTTTAGGATTCTTCTGCTCATAAATTTAAGTGTTTTTCCTCATGACAGATAAGAAGGGAAGTGAAATGTATGATAATACTGTTAATAAATTTGTTTATTTATTCATTGTTAAGAATTTTCATTATATACGGAATATAGGACATTTATTTCTTAGGAAGGACTTTTTGCCTTCTTACTTCACAAGAGATATAAAGCATACTAGTGTCATGGATGGGATGAAATAAAAGCCTTATATATTAAGAGATTTAAATGTGTGTTTTTGCCTACCAAATCAAAAACTAAAAAGTTAAGAAAGACACTTAAAGTTAGATTCAGTTTTTTAATAAAAGTAGATTCACTTCAAATTATGGATTGATCTCCCTAATCAGGTAGTTAATTTGGCTGAACTTCAAAAAGTTCAAACTCCCACTAAATGTTTTCATTTTGAACTGGCGGACATAAGTCTCTTTTCATAGTTTATATATGAAAGATGTTTTAATGCTGTTACTGTTCTTAAAATATTTTATTCTAATTATTCATTACTTGTCATATAGTTTATCAATTTCCTTATTTAATTTTTTCCTTTCCTCACTGGGCTATTTTTCCCTGTTGAAGCCCTTGGGCTAATAGCATCCTGCTTTCCAATTATGGTTGTAGCTTAGCTAATAATAATAATAATAATAATAATAATAATAATAATAATAATAATAATAATAGGGACAAAACTTCAATCAAAATAATTTGTTGTACTCTCTCTCTCTCTCTCTCTCTCTCTCTCTCTCTCTCTCTCTCTCTCTCTCTCTCTCTCTCTCTCTCTTACCTACTATTACACATGAATACATACTCGCATGTTGATACACTTATACAGCGGAAATAAATTACTACTCAGCGATAGTATTCATTTATATTTATGTAAGGAACAGTAATTGATATTTTGAAAATCATTTTCAAACACTAAACAATATTTGAAAATAGATTACCATAAAACACTACTACTACTACTACTACTACTACTACTACTACTACTACTACGAGAGAGAGAGAGAGAGAGAGAGAGAGAGAGAGAGAGAGAGAGAGAGAGAGAGAGAGAGAGAGAGAGAGAGAGGAGAATCATCAATGAATTATCATAATTGTTCCATGCGCGTTTATGTGTTACATCTAAATATCAAAATGTCAATCTTTATCATAATTAGAGAGAGAGAGAGAGAGAGAGAGAGAGAGAGAGAGAGAGAGAGAGAGAGCGAGAGTTAATTGATTGACAGGCATGAAGGCGTGGAGTAATTACTCATAAAAAGGTGATCAAACGAAAGAAATAGCAACTGAGTCACTTCCTGGAAGTGTTTAAGAGTTCCTGGAGTGGTAAAAAGAAAGTCCTTAAAATTTATTGAAGGGAAGGAGCTTTTAAAACTCGCTTAACCAACACATGAGGAAGCTAAACAGGGCTCTAAAAGCCAGGAAGGGATATTTTATAATCCTTTTTGTTAGGCATGTAAGATCTATAAGTCTTCTAATACCCGAACATGGTTTTTTTTTTTTTTTTTTTTTTTTTGTTTTTTTACGCAGGATACTTCATTACAAAATCCAGTTTCCTTACTTTATTTTTACTACGACCATTCTCTTCTCTTCTCTCTACATTACTGCATCTCTCTCTCTCTCTCTCTCTCTCTCTCTCTCTCTCTCTCTCTCTCTCTCTCTCTCTCTCTCTCTGCCAACGTATAAAGTATTTACGTTCTTATAACAACTAATTCGAAGAAATTTCTGTGAAATAATTCCCAAATCTATAAATATATGATAGTTCCCTTTTCTACATCTAGCTAAGATCATATAATGATTTTTCTTTCTATATATCTTTTCTTGAATAATACAACACTTCTCTATATTATTTCTAGTCATCAGATGTATAATTCCATTCCTCCCGAATTCTCGTAAACAAGTCATTAGTCTGGCAGGCCTATTTCCTACGAATCGAGTCATTGGTTCTCTAAATGCTCAATAGAAGGTCTATAGAATACCAGGTCAACCCACGCGCAGGTAAATTGGGGGTTAGCGGGGATTAGAGGGGTAAACGTTAAGTGGGGGTAAGTTTCGTGACGTCACAGAGCTCCATTGGCCCGCGAAAGAGTACCATTCAGCATTAGCTTGCTTTGCAAAAGTTCAGTTTTCTTCATTATCCCGTTGAAAATAACATTTCTATTTCAGAAAAAAATTAATATTATAAGCTATTTTGATGACTACATTTCGTTACAAAATAGTTCCTGTGAGAAAGTTTTTAAGGAAAATGGTTTAAAAAGTCGCATATCAGCAAAGAACAAATATTATCCAAATCCTTTATGGAAATATTGTTTCACCAAATGTACAATTAAGCAATGTGCATGCATATTTAGATACATTTCTAAACTAATCATTTACTAATGACTCAAAACTAAATCTTAAAAATATCTATTAAAATAAAGTTGTACAAACACACAATAGAAATAAGTGATCATGATTATTACATTTTACAATCTTCTAACTTTAATAGTTATTTTCCTTGCAGAAGTTATTTCTTTTAGTTAATATTATTATTCTAAAAATATTTCGTCAACGAACAAAATAAGTGACTAAAAGTGGTAATCCCATTTTATCAGGAATATCTAATGCTATTTTTTACTACTCTGTGATAACTTTCATTTTTTTTTCAATATTCTTTATCGGATCAGTAAATTCTTTTGATGCCTTCACCAATTCCTTATTTGCTGAGCTAATTATACCTGCCCACGAATCGTCCCCCTTTAATACAGATTTGTGCATTAGGGAAACTTGAGGGCAATGGAACCGGCGAAACAGTCTAGACCTTTCTATTTTGCATCATCCATATGTCCAATTATCAACTTCCCCTATACTTTTTGTAACATCATTTCCTTCACCGTCGCATTCATCGGCAGACAAAATATCATCGCATATAGCCTTAGATCACGTTGTAGCGATTTTTCATCTTTATCTTGAGAGAGAGAGAGAGAGAGAGAGAGAGAGAGAGAGAGAGAGAGAGAGAGAGAGAGAGAGAGAGAGAATTATTATCAAGAAAATAAAAGGTTCTAGCTGTTAAGTTATCTATTTTGCAATTGGGATCTGTATTATATTTTGACCTTATAAGGTAACTGTCCTTCTCTAATAGATGATATTTAACACTATTTAACTGTATCTAACGCTGGGTGCTGATAGCAGACTTCCATTTATCACAAAAAGGTAAGGAAATGTTCAAGTCCATCTTGATTCATTCTATAAATCAATAAAATGATTTATTAAATATAATTTTCTCCTTTTTAACAATATTGGCAAAGATTCACAAGAAACTGCCAATCCTATTTGGAATGAATAAAGACAATTATTTCCCATTAGCTTCAATGATTTTACTCGGTGTCGTGCAATTGATGAAATCATCCTGATTTTGTAAGATCAACCCGTATTAATTTCTGAACATCTTTGTATCGTACGGAACTCCAGAGATAAATTGACTTATTTCTTCCCAATGCTTATCTAAAAATAATCCTTTGCTACAGAAATATTTAAGCGATTTCGTAATTGTTTCTAATATCAATTGTACAGCTAATTTTACATTCATACGCTGAAAGCCACTGACATTTATATGTTTCTCCAAATTTATGTGATATTTTCAGATCACTTTTACATTATAAGTTCCCTTAGCGAAGAGCAGTGGACAAAATCACCGTCACTTTGCTGAAAGCCATTATCAAAGAAATTGTTTCTTATTAGTCTCATGAGATGTGGAGCATCAGCAAAGACACAAACAACGCGATCGGTGATGCTGGATTTTCAATCATCGAATTATGCACAATTATGCATAAAGATTTCCATAAACTACCGTTGGTAGGACCTAGGTCGTTAAATATAAACATTACAGGAAAACTCGCTAGTTCTATCTCAATGATAGTATAATTTTTAGAGCACAAAGAGTATCTGAATCTTAGTCATAACTACATTTTTAGGCAATGCTGCCTTCATCAAATCATTAGGTGGAAACACGCTCAAAATTATTTGTGATTTGTCCTTAAATAATTTGATAACGGTCTTTAAAATTTATGGTTCGACATCAAACATATACTAACACAACTATTTAACGTAGAAATGGAAGAAAGATTGAAATATGGAACATCAGCTTCCTTGTAAGCAAACTGTGAAATAGTAAATACCGGAAAACAAAGGCTGGGAAATCAGACCACGGTGCGGTGTGACGTCATCAATAACCGCATGGCTAGCCTGCGCAGTAGAGAACACAGTTTGGGCCGCTGATGGGTAGACCTTGCAATAGATGGATCTGTAATAATCCTCATCTTCGATGATGATTTTTCCATTTCCTTTAATTGCTACTCTAGTGCTATATTAAGATATTTTTCTCTTCAGACTTTCTCTAATTATTTCTAATCTTAGGAATAGTTTGGTTTGAATACCTACTATTTCCCGTCAACATAATGCTTAGACATTTTATTTATGTGTTCTATTGATATAACATTTATCATATTGTTCAAGTCTTTCACTGGTATTAGACACCTTCTTAAACTCTGGGTCAAATAAGAGTAGCTGTCGATGTCCTCGTATTAGCAACTTTGCAAAGAGCAGTTAAATTAGTTTCCAGCGTCCATGGAATTGCCCTGGGGCCTTAGTCACTTTCATGTATCATCTCTCTCTCTCTCTCTCTCTCTCTCTCTCTCTCTCTCTCTCTCTCTCTCTCTCTCTCTCCTTACGCAATCTTTAGCCCCCTTGAGAAAAGTGAGATCTTTCTTTCTTAAGTTTATTTTGGGATATTTACCTAACAGAACGAAGGAGTAAAGATTAAGTCTCTCTCTCTCTCTCTCTCTCTCTCTCTCTCTCTCTCTCTCTCTCTCTCTCTCTCTCTCTCTCTCTCTCTTTCTCATACTATTTTGAAACTGAAAAAGATAACAGTATATTTCATCACAGGTACCTATCAAAAGCAAGTTTAATCTACGATTAACTATTAGAAGTCTGATAGGAACCCTAGACTATCTTCAATATTTATACCAACAAAATTTCTTCAGTACTACGGATCGTCTTAAACAACAGTATACTGTCAAGTATAGCTATGGCATAAGAAAAGTATTAAGAAGTAAGTCTAGATAACCTACACAACTTAGGAGAAAAATTAATGACATAAGAATAATAAATAGTTGAGAAGCGAGAATAATCCTTAAAAGGCAATTTAGATTGAGGTCAGGTACGAGTACTGTTGAAAAACAGTTTTGTGTACCTTTGTAGTAACTTTTACCTCTGGATATATCCAGCAAAAGAAAAGAAAAAAAAAACAGGAAAGGCAATGCTACATTCATACCAAAGGAATTGGAATTATTTTTATATATGAAGAATTGGAATTATTTTTTTTGTATATAATTTCCAGCTTCTAACTTTATGACAAACTCCCTGCACACTCATTCATCCGGAAAATGTATTTATTATATAGTTTTTTCATGTATCTTTCATTTCGCGTTGTGAGTATTTTTCCAAACTCTCTCTCTCTCTCTCTCTCTCTCTCTCTCTCTCTCTCTCTCTCTCTCTCTCTCTCTCTCTCTCTCTCTCTCTCAGGCATATATATATATATATATATATATATATATATATATATATATATATATATATATATATATACATATATATATATATATATATATATATATATATGTATGTATATATATATATATATGTATTTATATATATACACACACACATATATATATATATATATATATATATATATATATATATATATATATATATATATATATATTCAGAGATTCATGGATGAACACAGATACAATTTATTGCTAAAAAACCTAGTGGAAATCAATTTATATAACGTGTATACGTTTTTTTTTTAGATGTCAAGGAAAGTGATGATAGAGAAAAGTTAAGGGATTATAAGTAAATAGATAGATAGATAGAGATAGGCAGATAGACACCTACGATTTATAAACAAATTGACAAATACATATTCGCTTATAGAACGTTTTCTCATAGATACTTATGTTATTATTATCATCATTATTAGTGTAATTATTGTTATAATTTTCATGTTTTTTTAAACATTATAAAATATCCTGAAACCTTCAAGTCTATTGGCCTTTGATCACAATTAAAATTCTTTCTAGTTTTTCTTCAGACTAAAAACTATCCGTTTTTTAAAAATTCTATTCCTTCAGCTTTTATTTTCGTTTCTTATATGGTTTTATTTCGTATCACTCACTTGCTGTAACGTTTATTCAATCCCCTAAGGACTGCCAATATCCATCAACATTCTTTTTATTATTCAACTCTGTCTAAATTGCAACGCAGCAATACTGACACCTCTTAAAGCATCCAATCACTCTAAAGAGGAATTTGGAATTGATCCATTAGTCCGTCGGCGCAAAGGTCAAAGCAACTGTCGATTCACTAATGAATCTTTAAGAGATTCTTTACATCTGAATCCGAAGCCCTCTGGAAGCTCTTCCAGTTCCATTAGTGTTTATACTTTTCACTTTGGCCTCTCGGTGGGTCATATGAGAGACTAATGTATTACGTTTTGGTGGATCACATGAGGAGCTAATGTATTGTGTATTGCTGGATCATATGCGGAGCTAATGTATTGTGTATTGCTGGATCATATGCGGAGCTAATGTATTGTGTATTGGTTGGTCTTATGAGCTGCTAATGCATTACATTTAGGTGGATCAAATGAGCAGCTAATGTCTTGTTGGTGGATCATATGAGCAGCTAATGTCTTATTAGTGGATCATATGAGCAGCTAATGTATTTCGTATCGGTGGGTCTATGAGCAGCTAATGTATTATGTATCGGTGGATCATATCAGCAGTTAATATATTTCGTATCGGTGGGTCTATGAGCAGTTAATGTATCATGAATCAGTGGATCATACGAGCAGCTAATGTATTTCGCATCGGTGGGTCCATGAGCTGCTAATGTATTTCATGTTGGGGCATCATATGAGCAGCTAGTGTATTACGTATTGGTGGATCATATAAGCAGCTAATGTATTACGTATCAGGGGATCATATGAGTAACGTATGTATTACATATCGGTGATCATATGAGCAGTTAATATATTATGTATTGGTGGATTATATGAACAACTATTGTATAATGCATTGATGGATCACATGATTACCTAATGTATTACCTATCGGCGGATCACATGAGCAGCTAATGTATTACGTATAGGTGGATCATTTGAGCAACTAATGTTTCACTTATCGGTGGATCATGTGTATTGTGTATCAGATTTCACAATCTGAATATTTGTTTTCGAATAGGAAATGATCAGGGAGTGACTGGTAGCTAATCCATTCTTCGTTCTATATATCTCTCTTACCCTAGATTTCAAATTATGTTTTTTTTACATTTTCTTATCAGCGCTAATATAACGATTATCTCTGTTTTATGGCCTTTTCGTAAAGCTGTTAACAATGCAGAGGGATAGATTAAATAATTGAAAATAATTAATATAGATGAGATCAATGAACGTGACGATATTTTATGCAAATCAATCACCAGATGCATTTTTAATTTCAGGATGATAGCTATTGAATCCATAATGATTTTGTTACCGAATATTCTTTTGCATGTTTGAAACGTGCTGTAATTAAAAATTGAAATCTATATACACGAAATAGTACTAAATCATAAAATGCTTTTTTCGCTTGGCATAAAAGCCAACTTTTTTGCATAATGCAGATGATGCTACTCTAAGTTTGTTGCATATGCAGATGATGCTACTCTCTTTGCACTAATCACATCTCCTGAATGTAGACCTTTGAATACTGAATCCTTTAGTAAAGATATAACTAAAATTATTGCATGGTGCAGATTATGGGGCATGAAGTTGATAACTTACATGAAAATATTGTTTAACATAATTCGTATGAGTAAGAATATTTTATAGGATATTGATAACTATAAAAATGAAAGGAGCTATATGCTATTGTAAGATGTGCATACTGACTATGTTGCGTACTAAGGTTTTGGTGATTTAAATGACAACAAGACAGAAAATAGTTCATGTATCAGGAAAAAAGGTAACAAGCACTGCAAATGAAAATAGTATTTGATATGACGTTATACACTTGCATTCATTCCATGATCTCATCTACAAACATATCAATGTACAACTAATCTGGTGGGTAGATTTTACAATTCAGGTTCAGAACACAATGAAAAAAAATCTATTACAATTTCATCAGGATTTGTTTGTGAATTATGAGAATTGAATTTGTTCATGTTCTTTGTTTTAGTGAAAATTCCAGGTAGTCATTGCTAGATTTATTTGCCTCTTATCTTTTATAAATAATCGGTGGTGTTAATAATCTATAGTTTATAATTGATGATAATAGCAATGTATTTTTAATGCCTAAAATGTTTACGAGACTATCAAAATCATGAGGCCAATAACATTGTTTCCTCAGCCAGTTTTATATTGCCTTAAAGTTTGAAACTGCAAAGGGCCAATTTGAAAGTTTGGGAAGTTCCATGGAAAAATATATTGAAGGTAATAACAGTTGCAAACAATTTTCTTACGACACTGAATTTTGGGGATTTGGGTTTTAGAAACTTAAGAGATATGTTTATTGTCTTAATTCATTTGTCTATGTCATATTTCTTTTATAATTTTCTTACCACACTGATTTTTTTTTCCATTTTGTAAAATTAAGAAATGTAAGTCTACT
>NC_090744.1:9865377-9867877 GCF_036898095.1 Palaemon carinicauda | reverse complement strand
TGTGACCTTGTCCCACTGAAAGTCTTGTAAATAAACCCGTTCTGCTGTCTGTTGAAAAGAAGTTAGTTACATTAACCTCACCTCTCAATTATCACCTAACTGGCATCTCATATATTTCAAAAGCCATTGGTTACCTTCTTCCGCTAAAAGTATTGTATATAACCCGCTCTCTATTGAAATAAAGTTATTTGCATTCTCCTCGCCTCTCAATTATCACCTAACTGGTACCTCACATAATTAAAAAATCATTTGTGACCTTCTTCCACTGAAAGTCTTGTATATAAACCCGCTGTCTGTTGAAATAAAGTTAATTGCATTCACCTCGCCTCTCAATTATCACCTAACTGGCGCCTCACACAATTCAAAGGCCATTTGTGACCTTCTTCTACTGAAAGTCTTGTATATAAACCAGCTGTCTGTAGAAATAAAGTTAGTTGCATTCACCTCGCCTCTCAGTTATCACCTAACTAGCACCTCGCACAATTCAAACGCCATTAGTGACCTTCTTCCACTGAAAGTCTTGTATATAAACCAGCTGTCTGTTGAAATAAAGTTTGTTGCATTCACTTCGCCTCTCAGTTATCACCTAACCGTCACCTCACATAATTCAAAAGCCATTTAGCACACGCTGCTTTTGATGTAAATGAAAGGATGTTAATCCACCAGCTCACACTGTGCCTGGGCTAATGGAACGCCCAGTATATTGCCTAGAGTAATAATTTACTTCTACATTCGTACATCTGCCTTGGAAAGGAATATAGTCATGACTATTAGTTTAGTTTCATATTGAATCCTTAACATTTTGTTTGTGACGATGGAAACTCTCGAGATGAAATTGATTTTCATACTTACAAATGTATCTTTTTTTTATATAGGACTTACATGAATAAAATTTTACTAATAAATCACAAATATTTTTGTTACTGACTGTTTTTTTTTTTTTTTTATTTTTTTAGATTTGACTTAGACGCGTTTAATTTTACTAATAAATCGCAACTTTCGTAAGTGACAGTGTTTTTTTTTTTTTAGATTTGACTTACATGAGTCTAACTTTACTAATAAATCACAGATAATATAGTGACTGACTTTTTTTTTTGACTCACATGAGTTTCATTTTAATAATAATTCACAAATGTTATTGTGACTGACAGTGTTTTTTTTATTATTTGATTTACATAAGATTAATTTTATCAATAAATCACAAATGATATTGTTACTGAGTTTTTTTTTTTACTCACGTGAGTTTCATTTTACTTACACGAGTTTAATTCTACTAATAATCCACAAATAATATTGCGACTGACAGAGTTTTTTTTTTTTACTTACATGAGTTTCATTTTAATAAAAAATCACAAATATTGTTTTGACTGAGAGTTTTTTTTATTTGACTTACGTGTTTTGCATTTTAGTAACAAACCATAAATATTACTCTGACTGACAAGGCATTTTCATTTCAGATTTAAGTTACACGAGTTAAATTTTATGAATAAATCAACATATTATTGTGACTGATAAGGTGGTATAGGTTGAAATGGAGATCTCGAGTTAAATGGTGTCTTTAAACTATTAAAAAGATTTGACTCAAAAATTAAAACGATTTGACTCAACAATCAAGACAATTTGACTCAACAATTGAGACGATTTGACTCAACTATTGAGACGATTTGACTCAACAATTAAGACGATTTGACTCAACAATTAAGACAATGTGACTCAACAATTAAGACGATTTGACTCAACAATTAAGATGGTTTGACTCAACAATTAAGATGAGTTGGCGAAACAATTAAGATGATTTGACTAAACCATTAAGACGATTTGACTAAACAATTAAGACGATTCGACTCAACAATTAAAACGATTTGACTAAACAATAAAGACGATTTGACTCAGCAATTTAGACGATTTGACTCAACCATTAAGACGATTTGACTCAACAATCAAGACAATTTAACTCAACAATTAAGACGATTTGACTCAGCAATTAAGACGATTTTACTCAACAATTAAGACGATTTGACACGACCAACTGAAAGTGAAGAATATTTGTAGAATTAATGGTCGACTTTTTCTTGTGCTCTGGTTGTGAAGAAAAAGCTTTCCTCTATGAAAATAACGAAGATATTTAAATAAAAATTATAACAAACACAAGAAAAATTAGATAATATGATTTGAATCTTATTAAGGTATAGGAACATAGATTATTTATTATTATTATTATTATTATTATTATTATTATTATTATTATCATCTCTCTCTCTCTCTCTCTCTCTCTCTCTCTCTCTCAAGTGATTTGTAAATATAAGACGGAGAAACAACGTTTTAAATCAGAACATTTTTCCTGTCAGGGCTACCAACCGAAAAATCATGTATAAGAAATATTTTCACCGATAACCTATATCCGAGGCCTGAAGCAACCATATTAATTTCAATAATTTCATAGTTTAATGTTAAAAAGAATAATATTGATTGTACGTTTTATTCAAGCATTTTCCCGGAA
>NC_090744.1:9850377-9860377 GCF_036898095.1 Palaemon carinicauda | reverse complement strand
GACTCGAGCCCCAGTCTGGCGTCCACCAGTCAGGGGAGAAACTAACGAGTTTGAGCGGGACTGGAGCCCCAGTCTGGTCTCCACCAGTCAGGGGAGAAACTAACGAGTTTGAGCGGGACTGGGGCCCCAGTCTGGCGTCCACCAGTCAGGGGAGAAACTAACGAGTTTGAGAGGGACTCGAGCCCCAGTCTGGCGTCCACCAGTCATGGGAGAAACTAACGAGTTTGAGCGGGATTGGAGCCCCAGTCTGGCGTCCACCAGTCAGGGGAGAAACTAACGAGTTTGAGTGGGACTCGAGCAGTCTGGCGTCCACCAGTCAGGGACGTTGCCACATCGGCCACCGCAACCACTATTAATATGTGATTAAGCTCAACACCGGCTTAATGAAAAATATTATGAAATGAAAGATATATTGATTGGCTTTTATGCCTCAATAACATTAATTCTTAGTTGAACTCAAAAGCCTATAAGCTATTTTTACCATTGCGTGAATACCAGTATAATTGAGTCTTTTGACAAAAATATCGGGCGTCCAATAAGGTGTTTTAGTCATCGATGTAAACTGTAAATTGCTCTCAAAAGGGAAATGGTTTCATGATGAAAGCCCTTTTTGTTCAACTTTGTTCACATATCTACGAAGTTCATGATAATCACAAATTTATTTTCAAAATCAATCATAATTTTGGTTTATGACTGATTATATATATATATATATATATATATATATATATATATATATATATATATATATATATATATATATATATATGTGTGTGTGTGTGTATATATATGCATATATATGTATATATATACATATATATGTATATATATACGCATATATATATATATATATATATATATATATATATATATATATATATATATATATATATATATATATATATATATATATATATATATATATATATATATATATATATATATATATATATATATATATATATATATATATATATATATATATATATATATATATATATATATATATATATATATATGTAATAGTTAGAGTAGTTAATATTACATGTTAAAACAAATGACGTAATATGTCATGTTGGTTGAAGGAGCTAACCGTGGGACTTGCTGTAGTCATTCAAAATCATAAACAGGACATACAATGCAAACCTCGGCAATATGACATTCTTCTTAACGTCAACACATTGTCTCAAGCGTGTGAAAGTTTGTGACGTCACCGGATGCAGGTGTCTTCCGAGTTTGTGATGTGACTAATATAAACTGAGCATACGATATCTGTGATATCGATAAGTTAGTCAGTTCATATCTATACTTCACCAGAATTGGTCATCTGGACCAACCCAGCTTCCTCCAGTGATGGAGATGTTTAACTTTGTTGTTTTTATAGAATAAATACTTAAAAGCTATTAAGATGTATTCAGTTATCCATTTACATACATCTGAAACAACACATACTCAATGTGTGCTTATAACAGTAGCACGCCAATAAATGGTGGCAGCGGTTAAACTCTAAGACAGCGGTTAAACTCTAAGACAGCGGTTAAACTCTAAGAATTAGAGAAAAATCTTCAAGACTTCAAAATAATAGCTGTAAAACCAGAGAAATATCTTCAAGACTTCAACATAAAAGCTGTAAAACAAGAGAAAGATCTTCAAGACTTCAAAATAAAAGCTGTAAAACCTGAGAAAGATCTTCAAGAACTCAACATTATCTACATGAATCTACAATTTTGACTAAGTATTATAGTCCAACGAAACAGCTAACATCAACAAATGTTAGAATACAACCTGAATCTTCAATCAACATCCTAGGAAACCCAAGGACTGGCGTTCAACAATTGCAAAACATATCCAGGAAGAACTACATTCAACAAGAAACTCGAACGAGACATCGCTAACAAAACATCAAGAGAGAGAGAGAGAGAGAGGACGTGTCGACATCACGCTGATCCATATATAAGCTAAGTACAGATTTTTTTGGAATTCATTTCAGTTTGGGCAGTGAAGTGTAGTTATCACGAGTCGTTAGTCGATTATTACTTGGGTGAGTGAATTGCTAATCTTTGTTAGAGGAAACTCCGAATTCTCAATTAGAATTTTTCTTTCTTTGTGCTAATTCCTTTTTCTTTCAGAAATTCTCGGGAAATGTTTTGGGATTAGTAACATTGTTTGGGGAATTTTATTATACATATGCGTTTACGCAGTGGGCGTCTGTACTCATATAGATATTTTGATAGAATTGCAAGGGGTCAAAGAGATAGAAAAAAAAAATACAGCAGTCTTGACTCCTCCTGTCAGACCTTCCCCTGGACCTAGTGGTGTAGGCCAGACTAATCCTCCTCCAATTGTGACGCTTGTAAATCCCAGGTCAGCAATCCTTCCTTTTCAAGGTCGGGTCAACGGGTTCTTGCCACAAAATGTGGAGTCATGGATTTCATCCGTTGATGCCCATTTAAATGCCAAACAAATCGTAGACCCTTTTGTACAATTACAAGAAGCTAAAAGTTTTATAGATTTTTCTAAGGGGGATGCGAGTGCGTATTTAAGAGGTGTTTCATTTCAAGAAGCAGTTACTTGGGATGATTTCAAAGTTAGGTTACGCGCGATCTATGGGGGTGAGGAAGCCTTGGATGTAGTATTAACGTTACGAAATGCACTTAATCAAGCCACTATGAATCGGCTTACTGTTATTGAGAGAGCAGCTCTCATAGCTGATAGGCTTAACGAATATCAGGACATTTTAGGTCATTCCACTTGGGTTACTAACGATAACATCTCCGTGAAAGATTTTTTACGATTAATGTATTTAACTTGCATGACACTTATGTTGCCTGAAGCTTTAGTGCGGTGTTTTGATAAGAAGTTAACGCCTGCAAGTACGGAATTGGATGTCTATAAACAGATAAAGAAACACATGTCCAAGTGTCCAGATCTCGATCCCGTGTTAACTCAAGTTTTTGCAAAGAATGAAACAAAACCACAAACAGTGAACGTAGTTAACAGTCCAGTAGCGGGATTGACGTGTTATAACTGCAAACGTCAAGGTCACATAAGCGCAGACTGCAGAACAAAATTTTGCTCAATTCACAACACTGCAACGCATTCTTTTAGTCAATGTTACTCGCGTAAGACACAACAATATCCCAGAAATACACAGTCAATTCCACAGTCAGTTCCATATGGAAATAAAAAGAAAAATCCTCATTTTAACAATAAGAAGAAACAACCAAATGTCAATGCAGTTCAGAGTCCAAAACAAACAAACACTTCTTCAAATATCGCTGAGCCTGGGCCGTCAAACCAGACCTCGCAAGGTCAGACTAATTTTCAGAATGTGCAGAGCAAAGCAAATACCACATAGTTAACTCTAGAGGGGAAGAGAGTGATGTTGGGTCAAGGTCATTCATGTCAACATCAATAGTATTGAATAATCAATTTAATGTTTTATCAGATAATTGTGAGACAATAGATTTTCCTATGAAACACACGGCCGAATTAAGTAAAACAGTGCATGCTCCCGTAGATTTGCAACGAATTCATACAATAATAAGCCAAAATGAGTTACGGCCAACCTTATATGCTGTAAATTTAGAACACAAATCCTTTACGTTATTTTTTGACTCTGGTAGTCCACGTAATATTATGGATTTGAAGACACATCATTTGTTGTTTTCAAACTTTCCGATTGAAAAATCAGGAATTAGACTTTCAGGTATAGGAAATAATGAATTAAACGTCATAGGCATAACTCATATTCAGTTCAGAGTCGGTAATCGCACGTTTGCCGATACATTTGTTGTTGTAAAAAACATTAATATGTATCCAGCTGTAATTATAGGATACCCATCTATGGGAAATCAAAACAGTATCTTAGCTCCTGCCAAGCACGGCGTGTATATCAAAGGGAAATTCTATAAGTCTTCTAATACCTTAAAATCAGTTTTGGATAAAAAGGAGACGACAAATGTAACCGTAACGTACGTTGAAGAACCAATAACTTGTCTCACTAATAAAGAAATAATATACGCGACCCAGCAGAATTCTCGTTCACCCGTAATATCATCTTGCACGCAATCTATCGAACCAAACATACCTTCGAATTTAATTGTGAAATAAAGAAAACACTACCGGGATCTAAAATATTAATCCTTTCCGATACTTTGAAAACTAACGGATTGTCTGTCACACAAGCTATTTATACAGTAGACTCACATCAGCAATGTAATATCGAAGTCTGTAATCATTTAAATAACACTTTAGTAATTCACAAAAATCAACATATCTTGGATGTAGAAGTTTATAAACATCGTATTCTTACCGTTGTTGAAATCAATCACTCTCAATCAGTTGCGGATGAATCCCTTTTGCGATCTATTAAAAATAAAATCAATAAAGACATTCAAGACGAAGAAATTCAGCAGAAAATTTTTGAACTTTTAACTAAATATCAAGATGTCTTTTCCACTACGGATGGATCCTTAGGAAAAACAGGTGTGATCGAGCATCAAATAAGGGTAAAGGACAAGCAGAAAATTATATATGTACCCTCGTACAGACTCCCTATGAAATTCCAGAATGAAATAAATGATGAAGTAGGTAAAATGTTAGAGGAAGGAGTCATTAGAAAATCAAACAGCCCTTATAATTTTCCTTTAATAGTTGTACCGAAAAAAGATCGAACATGGCGTATCTGCGTCGACTTTCGTCGTCTAAACGAGGAAACGATCCCTAATCGATTCCCAGTGCCATGTACTGACGATATTTTGTCTTTGTTAGGTCAGAATAAATATTTTACCAGTTTGGACTTACTTGAAGGCTTTCACCAGATATCATTAGAAGAAGATAGTATCCCATACACAGCCTTCAGCACAGCCAGGGGACATTATGAATTTTTACGGATGCCTTTTGGTTTACGTTGTGCTCCTATAACATTTACAAGAATGATTAACATAGTGTTTGGAGACTTGTTAGGGGATATATTGCATGCCTATATGGATGATCTTGTTATCTTTTCCAACACCTTAGAAGAACATCTACGTAAGTTAGAACTAGTACTACAGAGATTAAGACAACATAACTTAAGGGTAAAGATTAGTAAGTGTGAATTTTTCAAAACAGAATTAATATATTTGGGTTTCATGGTGTCAAGCCAAGGTCTTAAAGTAGTCCATGATAAGGTGTCGGCTATACGTAATTTTCCCATACCTACTAATGTCAAGGGAATACAGCAATTTCTGGGTTATAGTGGATATTACAGGCGTTTTATACGCAACTATTCAATAATAGCCGCTCCTTTAACTGATCTTACGAAGAAGGGCATAGATTTCATATGGTCTGAGCAACATCAACAGGCGTTTAATACTTTGAATGATGAACTGTGTAGTTCTCCTATCTTAAAATTTCCTGACTTCGGTAAGGAATTCTTCATTGCAACAGACGCCTCAGACTTAGGAGTAGGAGGGGTATTGCTTCAGCAATATGATAAACAATTTTTCCCGATAGCTTTCTATTCTCGAAAATTGAGAACTTCCGAAAGTAAGTATGCAGTAATAGACAAGGAAGGGTTAGCTATTGTTAATTCGCTAGTGCATTTTAAGTTCATAATTTACGGTTATCCCGTTAAGGTTCTTACTGACCATAAACCACTAACAGAGTTCTTTAAAGGCTTCAATCACAGCCCTAAACGAACTCGGTGGCATTTGATCATTCAAGATTTTGGCGCAAGAATCGGGTATTTACCTGGGAAAGCAAATATCATTGCGGATGCATTATCACGCAACCCCGTGTCATCTTGTACGGAGCCTTTAGCTGAATTAATAGATATATCAACATCCATGCCTATTGTAAAAACAATATCTGAACAAGAAGATTTAGGCTGGAGTGTTGAATTGTTACAGACTGAGCAAAGAAAAGATCAGAAAATAGAAACAATTATAAATGCTTTGAAAGGCAATCATAAAGAAAAGGAATATATAAAGTATAAGCAGCAGAATTATATAATCAAAGATAATATTCTGTGTAGGACTGTGACAAGGAAAACCCGCAATACACCACATGTAACTAACGACCAGGTAGTAGTACCAATCTCACTTATTTCCACTGTCCTGAATTGGTTGCATTCAAATCCATTACATGGACACCCTGAGTTCTCATTAATGTCACAGAAAGCCAAATCATTGTTTTATTGGCATACAATGCTTACAGATATAAAAAGACACATAGCTAATTGTCGCACATATCAGGGAAACAAAGGGCATACGAAAACACCTGTCAGCCTAGGAGCTTATCCTGTGCCCAATCAACCCTTTAAAAGAATACATTTAGATTTGTTAACAGGATTTTACGAGTCAGACAGAGGAAATAAGCACCTCTTAGTAATTATAGATGCTTTAACTCGATATACAGAACTAATAGCGCTTAAAACTAAAACTGCGATTGAATGCGCTAGGAAGTTTTAAGAGTGTTACATTTGTAAACATGGAATTCCACACATGATAATCTCAGACTCGGGTGGTGAATTTAATAATCACTTTCTTACCTCATTGTGTGAATTCCTCAACATAAAGAAAATAAATACCATGATATATCACCCAGAGTCGAATGGGCTAGTGGAAAGAGCAAATACGAAGATATTAAATATATTGAGGGTAACACTAGGGGGATCAGACCCCAACTGGGATATTGCAATACCGGCGGCACTGAGTACTCTGAATCATTCATATCATATATCAATTAAAATGTCACCGCATGAAGCATTGTATGGTACCCCAGTTAGAACACCTTTCCATGTATTAACGCCTACAACTAATCTATCAAATCCTTTAAAAGAATGTATAAATGCAAGTATAAGTCGATATGATATCCTTCGAAAGAATTTAGAAGAATCACAAATCATAATGAAAAGGAATCATGATAAAATAGCGAAACCAACTAAAACATATACCGTGGGTGATAACATCTATATTCAAATCAATGTAGGAAAAGGGCTCAATTATAAACTAACACCTAAGTTTGAAGGCCCATTTAACATTTTGGAAACATTAACGGCCAATAGGTTTAGAATTCAAAACGTATCCCAACCCACGGATGAGAGAATAGTACCATTGGCTCACATAAGAAATTAAAAAGAAAAGAGAGGAAAAGAAGTGATGTATATGTATATATATATAGAAAAAAAAAAAAAAAATATATATATATATATATATATATATATATATATATATATATATATGCAGACACACCCATACACACACACATATATATATATATATATATATATATATATATATATATATATATATATATATATATATATATATATATATATATACTCAAGCAAGAGAACTCTTAACCCAAGACAGGGAAAGACCATGGTGCAGAGGCTATGGCACTATCCAATTCTTGTTTACGGAAGTCTCTGTGGTTTATTTCCTCGGTTGTAAAGCTGTAGCTTCAAACCAGGGAGTTTTATTATTCGAAGACCAACAATCAAAATAACATAACAGCTGAAAAAACGAGGAAACTGACATAGAACAACGGGAAGTCTTATAGATTGTTTAATGAATAACCTCCCAATCTAAGAATGACTTATATAGTTTACTTTAAAATGTTCCCGCTTGAACATTATTGTTTAATATCATTATCTTAAAAATATCTACATTTGGGGAAAAGTAGACATTTATAGTAAAAACTAAACCTTTTGAGTATAACCTAACATTATAAAGTTCTGCTCAAACATACGTTGATTCGATGAAAGCAGGGGAGGACTGAAGTATGATTGGAAAATGCATTGATCGTAATGAGATATCCCTCCAGTATTTATAGCACCTTGGGGGAATGATCTACTTCTCCTCACAACTAGCGAATCATCACTTGAGTGGACGCAGCCTGAGGAAGCTCTGGTCCTACCAACGAGTTAGAAAAATATCTAGACATACTGATATAGTTTCCTCTGGTGGGCGGAGGCGCCAGTTAAGTGATAACTGAGAGGCGACCAACTTTATTTCCACGGATTATGAGTTTATATACAAGCCGTTCCAAGCAAGAACGGCACAAAACTTCTAACACAATGATTCATGGTAATACAGGCTTAAACCGGTTGCCCGTGTGAGGAACGAGATATATCGATATATAAAAAAAAAGAAGAGGAAAAAAAAAAAAAAACATCAGACTGGCAAGGATATGGCTTCATTACGAGGAAAGTTTGTAAGCTATCATCAGCAGCTATTCTCTTTATACCAAAGGGCTCTACTAAATGTATTTGGCATCTGAACACATCAAAATAATTAACTGATCAACAAAATACAAGGATTTTCTGTTTTTCAATCAGATAGAATATACTTTTTCTTTAATGTTTTTCTTGCCTAAAATCAGGTAATTATATAAATGCAATAATAATATTCTTCCTCTTCCAAAATTTATCACTTTTAGATTTACTTTTGTACCTGAATATTTCTGCGTTTGATTAAACATTCTCTCATCTCAGGACTTCGATACTTGAATATCGACGGATATATGAAATTCTATTCAATGTCTATGCAAAATGGAAATCAAATTCCTTCAATATATTCAAATTAATAGAATGCATTAAAATTACACGATTACATTGAAATAAGGCAAATACATTAAAATTACTTGAATACATTTACACTATTCGAATATATTGAAATTACTCGAATATATTCAAAATACTTTAATACATTCAGGTTACTCGAATACATTCAAATTACTTGAATATATTTGGATTACTCGAATACATCCATATTACTCGAATATTTTCAAATCACTTGAATACATTTAAATTACCTGAATACATTCAAATTAATCGAATACATTCATATCACTCGAATATTTTCAAATCAATTGAATACATTGAAATTACTTGAATACATCCAAATTACTCGAAAAGATTCAAATTACCTGAATACATTCAGATTACATGAATACATCCCAGACCACTAATCACCAAATAAACTATTTCCATCGATCCAACATTCCTCCCGAACGTATTTGCATCTTCCAGAATACCAGGACGTATTCAGTGAATACCAACTCTATTGCCTCACGTCCATCACAGAGTGTCGTTAACGAAGTAATCAAGTCTTGGGAGGAATTACTACTGGAAAGAGCCTTCAGCTGATATTACCTCCGTCTGTCTTGACAGACTGACGTCCTGGTATATTACCAATGTCTTTAGTTCACAGATCCGGCTGGATTCTGGCGATGGGGGTGTATTGAAGTGTGTGGGGTACTAAATTCAAATTGAGATAGTGAAAATGTCCTACATCTTACCTTTTTGGATAAATATTTTTCTCAAAAAATACAAGTGATTTTTCTTTTACCTTCATAATTTTCAGGTTCTGGTGGCCTATTGGAAACGTCCCTGCCTTGTTAACGCCGCACTGGAGCTCCAGTCCCACTCAATCTCGTTAGTTTCTTTTTTGTCTGTATACTCACTATCCCTGTGAGTTAAGGAACCTATAGGTTTACATGCTGAGTCCTCAGTAGCTTTTGTCTGGCCCTCCATGGTCTTAACCTGGGTGGAGAGAGGACTTGGGTGCTGATCATATGTAATATGGCTAGTCTCTAGGGCATTGTCCTGCCTGCTAGGGGAGTGTCACTGTCTCTTTCCTCTGCCATTCAGGAGAGGCCTTTAAACCTTTTAATATGAGCTCTCTCTCTCTCTCTCTCTCTCTCTCTCTCTCTCTCTCTCTCTCTCTCTCTCTCTCTCTCTCTCTCTCTCTCTCTGTGACAGTAACATCACCAACACTATTTGGGATCTGTCGTAAAAGGATATTACAGAAGAAATTGTCTTTTTCCTCTATTGACTCCATTATAGTTAAGAGATAACTTGGCTTGGAAAGACTCAGCGATTTTTTTTATAACCCTTTTCTTATTATTTTCTCTTTTCACGAAGTTTCTTATGTTTACAGACACCTGTCGTTATATATAAAAGTTACTGAGATTAATTTAACTTTATACGTGCCTTGAAAATTCTATATAG
>NC_090744.1:9825377-9845377 GCF_036898095.1 Palaemon carinicauda | reverse complement strand
CAAGTACTATTAATAGTAACATCATATAAATATATCTATCTATCTATCTATCTATCTATATATATATATATATATATATATATATATATATATATATATATATATATATATATGATAAATTTGTGCACATTTAAAAGTGTTTTTCATATTTCAAATAAGCCATATATATTGATACATTAAAGTCTGGATTCTCTTAACGACCTCTGGATCTGAGCCCCAGGCAGAATCACCCAAAGACTATGGTATCGGACCGGCCTGGATTTGAACCCTCGTCCAGGATATCTGTATGCCAGTGACCATACCACTCAGCCACAAAGAAAATTTATCATTAATCGAATGCCAAGTCCCAAACCTAACAATTAGCTACGGTGGTGAAGATGGGTTGATTTCAATTCTAAGTACAGAAAACTTGAATTTGACAGGTAAATGTACAGAAGAATTGTCAATGACTTTCATCTTTCTTCGTGGCTGAGTGGCATGGTCACCGGCATGCAGAAATCCTGGACGAGGGTTCAAATCCCGGCTGGTCTGATACCAGAGTCTTTGGGTGATTCCGCCTGGGGCTCTGATCCCGAGGTCGTTAAGAGAATCCAGACTTTAATGTATTAATATATATGGATTATTTGAAATATATATGAATATATATATATATATATATATATATATATATATATATATATATATATATATATATATATGCGTGTGTGTATATATATACATATTTATACACATACACTTATATATACACATATATCTCTATATGTATATATATACACACAAATATATATACATATATACATATGTGTATATATATATATATATATATATATATATATATATATATATGCGTGTGTGTATATATATACATATTTATACACATACACTTATATATACACATATATCTCTATATGTATATATATACACACAAATATATATACATATATACATATGTATATATATATATATATATATATATATATATATATATATATATATATATATATATATATATATGCATGCATATATATATATATATATATATATATATATACATATTCACACACTAATACATACACACACACTAACAAACACACACACTCACACACACACACACACACACACACACACACACATATATATATATATATATATATATATATATATATATATATATATATATATATACACACACATTCTAATGCTGTCGTTCAACCATTTTAATCATAGGAAAATAAAATCAGGCAATATGACCAAATAGACAACTATCCTCATCAACTATTGCAATAATGACGTTTCGAAGAAAAGAAGAATTATTCGTGTTATGAGAAAATCTTTGATTGAATCCGATAATATCATTTACAGATTAAGGATTAATTAAAACATTCTTGGAATGTCATTAGAGTTTGTTAGTATGTTTGCATTCTAGGTCGTTCTGCTCTCAGGAAAAGAGATTATGCGGTTTTGAACTCGGCTGGAAAACTTATCAATTTTCATTATATTTCAAATTTTCTTCACAGTGAATCCCGAATTTGTTCAAGAATCAAATGACTAAAAATGTGAAATCACAATATTCTGTTTTTTTTTTTTCATATTAAGGATTATCAGTAACCATTGACAGAGAGAGAGAGAGAGAGAGAGAGAGAGAGAGAGAGAGAGAGAGAGAGAGAGAGAGAGAATAGGTTTAAAGACGTAAGTTACAGTAAGATATTTTATTGTTTACTTTATCTTACATTTACAGTAAAATGTACTGAACTATATATTTTACTGAATTGTGTGGGTTTTGTGTAATGTAGATGTACGTATAGGAGAGAGAGAGAGAGAGAGAGAGAGAGAGAGAGAGAGAGAGAGAGAGAGAGAGAGAGAGAGAGAGAGAGAGAGAGAATAATTTTTTTTTTTGATTAATGGCTCGGCTCCTCTTCGTAATTCTGCCAATACACTTCCAATATCACAAGAAACGAAGATGTATTCCGGCATGGTTTCCGAGTAACCTTTTTCTTTTCCAAGTTTCGAGTCAGTGAATTTACTTTTTTTATATGAATCAAGTGGAAGTATGATCTAGTCCTCTTCAGAGTATAGAGTAATTAGTGTTCTAGATTCAGGCAGTTTTGTGTGAAACTATTATAAAAAATACAATAATTATCACATAGTAAATTGAATTATTTTATAGATCGAATTTATTTAACCTAGGGAATATCTTCCAATATTTTACTACTTTTAAAATATCTTATTCTTCCTTGTTTCCTTTCCTCACTGGGCTCTTTTCCCTTTTGGGCCCTGGGCTTATAGTATCCTGCTTTTTCAACTAAGGCTGTAGCTTAGCAAGTAATAATGATAATATTAATAACTGGTCTATTGTTAAATGAGGAAAAATTTTTCGTTTTAGATTTGGTAATGTAAAACTCTTTAGATGACATATAACAAAATAAAGGATATTTAGGATCAAATAATATTCATTGTTTCAAAAGAGAACATTGCTCCAAAGGTCGCTCATGAATGGCAGAGGTAAGGTACAGTGACATTGCTTTATCAATCCGGACATATGCCCAAGAGACTGACCATATATTACATTTGATCAGGGCCCAAGCCCCCTCTCCACCCAAGCTAGGACCAAGGAGGACCAGGCAATAGCAGCTGATGAATCGGCAGATAGCCCTATAGGTTCCTCCAAATCCCCCATCCTTAGCTCAAAAGGATGGTAAGGCTGCAACGATAAAAGGAAAGAATGAGTTTGAGCGGGACTTGAACCCCAATCTGGCGTTCACAAGTCAGAGAAGTTACCACATCGGCCAACACAACCACAATATTGCAAATTTTGAAGTTTTTGTATTTGAAAAAAGTAATCCAGCAAGTGGGATCTTTTTGGTATGAATAACTACACCGTAAAATTTCGGAGACTCATGAACTGGAGGTAATGTATCAGACATATTTCGCAGTTTGGTTCCGGGAAATTGGAGTATCCAATACTGGCTAAAAGCTGTGTGTAATGAAGTGTTCTGAAAGTGGAAGGAAAGTATTATAGGTCAGTTTAAGTAATGTCATAATCCTTGACAAACAAACACACACACATAAACACACATACTTCTACATTCATTTACCCATATCTGTTGGAATGACATTAGACGTATCATTTGTCACGTGGAGATTTAAATTTAATACTGACGGTCGAATTCTCTCTCTCCCTCTCTCTCTCTCTCTCTCTCTCTCTCTCTCTCTCTCTCTCTCTCTCTCTCTCTCTCTCTCTCTCTCTCTCTTTCTCTCTCTCTCTCTCTCATCCAACAACATACTTATGAAGAAATAAATTATCAGATGGAAACAAATAATAGACCCAAGAGACTCTACCCGGACCTACATACTTTTAGGGAAGAGCAAGAACAAGAAAAAAAAGAAAAGAAAGATATAGTCTGTAATAGGCTGAAAAGAGGGAATTGCAAATTTGGCGAAAGATGCTACTACAAGCATCCAAAGATATGCCATAATTATGAAATATATGGTAAATGTGCGTATTTAGACGGATATGGAGACGAATGCAGAGATCTCCATCCAAAAATATGCAAAACCCTAAAAGAAGGAAAAGGATGCAGTTTCAACAAAAAATGTCGATATATGCATCCTGCAACTATGAATGAGAGTAAGAAAACTCAGCCAACTGAAAAGAAAAACAAAAATGAAACAAAAAAAGAAACAAAAAAGCAGGCCGCGTATATACCGCACTATGCACCAAAAAAGGCCTTTCAACCTAAATCTCCACAAATAGAGCCCAACTACAAAGAATGCATATATAATGCCAGGGGTTGGTGCAGATATGGGGATAATTGCAGGTTTACACACAAAAATAAGTAAGAAGGCAAAAGAACAAATATTATGGAAAAGTTGGATTTTTTAATGGCAGAATTCCGAGAAATGAAGAAAAGAACATCATATCAGAACAGGAAGGAAGCATGGGAGAATCCATATTATTACCAATATTAAATAATAGAAATGAAACACAAACCCTAATAGTGATGAATGCACAGGGTTTAGTCACGAGTAACTGTAAGAGGAAAATAGAGTTCCTAGAAGAACTAACCCAGATTGAAAAAATAGATATATTAAATATAAGTGAAACATGGTATTCCCAAGAGACTGGCAGTGATGACCAGATAAAGGGTTTCCAAACTTATAGATCAGACAGAAAAAATAGGAATCAAGGGGGAACCGCAATATATGGAAGAGACATAAATCAAGGAAAAGTCTGTGAAAAATACAGCAACACAGAATGTGAATTGATTGCGGTAGAATTTGAATCTGAAAAACTAGTGAATATTGTAGTTTACAGACCCCCAAATACTAAGGAGTTTGACATAATAATAGAAAAAAAATAGATGATATATGTAGAAACCATAAAGACTGGAATATACTACTATCCGGAGATTTTAACTTTCCTTTCGTGGATTGGAAAGAACGGATAGAAGAAAGTGGTTGTATGTATACATATAAAAAAGAGAGTAATATTAGCGCAGAAGATAAGAGGCAATTTGAAAAGCTTCAAGATATGCTATTAGAACATAATATGCAACAATTAAACCACATTCCAACAAGAAAGGAAAATGTCCTAGATCTAGTATTTGTGAATGAGGTGAATTATGTTAAAGAAATAATAGTGTATAACACGGGAATTTCAGACCACAATGTCATAGAATTGATAGTTCATTCCAAAGCAAGTGATCACAGAATTAATAAAAGCACAAAACTTTGGGAAGGATATGGAAAATATAACTTTTACAGTAAGAATATAAAATGGTCAGAAATAAATGAAGAACTGAATAAAGAATGGAAAAATGTATTTATAAGTGATAATATACAGGTAAATACGGACATACTGTACAAAATACTGGAGAAAATTGTTGAAAAATATGTACCGAAAAAAAACAATAAACAAAAGACGTGCATACCAAGAGACAGAAGGATCTTATTTCAGAAAATTAGAAAGTGGAAGAAAAATCTAGCAAAATAAAAAAATGTGTGGAAAATGAGGGAAATAAAATGTAAGATAGAAAATGCAGAACAAAAGATTATACAGTCGAAAGAAAATGAAAAAAGGGACTTAGAAGAAAGGACACTTCAAAATATAAAAAGAAACCCCAAAGTACTTTACTCCTATGCAAAAAAGATGAATAAAAGGAGAATAGAAATAGGCCCTCTAAGAATTGAAGGACGGCTAACGAATGAAAAAAAGGAAATATGCAACATATTAGCAGAAAAATATAAGAGTGAGTTCACGCCAAGAATTGCGAATGAGAATAATGAAACAGAAATGACAGAAGAAAATGTCGAATATCTAACGGATATAGATATTAATGAAGCAGATATTGTCACGGCTATAAACGAAATTAAAAATGGATCGGCAGCCGGACCAGATGGAGTTCCAGCGATTTTGTTAAAAAAAAACTGCAAACACTATCGCGAAGCCGCTTGCAATACTGCTAAGACAGAGTATAGATATGAGCGAGATATATGTTAAACATAAATTAGCTTATATAACCCCTATCTTCAAAAGTGGATCAAGACTAGAGGCAAGCAATTATAGACCTGTTAGTCTAACATCACATATTATGAAAGTGTATGAGAGGGTAATAAAAAAGAAAATAATGAACCATTTGGTCAAAAATAATTTGTTTAATATGGGTCAACACGGTTTCGTACCTGGAAAAAGTACACAGACCCAACTGATAGCACACTATGAAAACATATACAATAATATGATAAATGAAAAAGACACAGATGTGATCTATCTAGATTTTGCAAAAGCCTTTGACAAGGTAGACCATAACATATTGGAGAAAAAAATGAGAAAGCATAATATTGTGGGAAAGATAGGAAAATGGGTAAAAGAATTCCTGCAAAACAGAAAACAGATAGTGGTTGCAAATGACGAGAAATCAGATGAAGCCCAGGTAATATCTGGTGTGCCCCAAGGTACGGTATTAGCTGCACTGCTATTTGTTATTATGATCTCAGACATAGACTGGGATGTTGAAAACTCCGTAGTGAGAAGTTTCGCCGATGACACAAGAATAAGTAGAGAAATTACTTGTGGTGAAGATAGGAACTCACTACAAAGAGATCTAAACAAAATATATGAATGGGCGGAGATAAATAGGATGGTATTTAACTCCGATAAATTCGAATCAATAAATTATGGAAACAGAGAAGGAATGGTGTATGCATACAAGGGACCTAATAATGAGACAATCACAAACAAGGAAGCAATTAAAGATCTTGGTGTAATTTTGAATAGGAATATGTTATGCAACGACCAAATAGCAACACTGTTGGCTAAATGTAAAGCAAAAATGGGAATGTTATTCAGACACTTTAAAACAAGAAAAGCTGAACACATGATAATGCTTTACAAAACTTATGTGCGTAGTACACTCGAGTACTGCAATGTGATATGGTACCCACACTACCAAAAGGATATTGCGCAAATAGAGAGTGTACAAAGGTCCTATACTGCTAGAATAGAAGAAGTTAAAGACCTTGACTACTGGGAAAGACTGCAATTTTTAAAACTATACAGTCTAGAAAGGAGAAGAGAACGCTACATGATAATACAAGCATGGAAGCAAATAGAAGGAATTGCTGAAAACATCATGGAGCTTAAAATATCAGAAAGAGCAAGCCGAGGTAGATTAATAGTGCCAAAAAGCATTCCAGGTAAACTGAGAAAGGCGCACAGGACATTAATCCACTACGCACCAGCATCGATAATGCAGCGACTATTTAATGTGCTGCCAGCTCATCTAAGAAACATATCAGGAGTGAGCGTAGATGTGTTTAAGAATCAGCTCGATAAATACCTAAGATGCATCCCAGACCATCCATGACTGGAAGATGCAAAATACACCGGAAGATGCATTAGCAACTCTCTGGTGGATATACGAGGTGCCTCACACTGAAGGACCTGGGGGAACCCCCCCCCCAAAAAAAAAAAAAAAAAAAAAAAAGGTAAGGCTCTCTCTTTTGAGTTAATATTGAATCGAATGGCAGGAGTAGACTACAGAACAACTTTCCAATTCAAGTTTATGGGGCAAAAGGAAAATATTTTTCCTTCGACCTCTATGTCATCAAAGGGTTCTCTGTTTTGAATTTGCTGATTAATTCTGATAAATTCATTCCATATAGAAAAAATATATCTATACACTGTTGAAAAAACCGTAATTTTAATCGGAAATTCTCCTTAAAAATATACTGTTCTCAGACGTATTTCAGTAAATTACAAGAGACCGTAAATTTATCATAATTTCTTATTATGTTTTACAGGGTGGGTGACTGTAACATCAGTCCTTTACGTCAATATATCAGATTTTAAAACGGTAAATGCTTAGCAAAATTTATTTCAGGATTTTTACCGTTTCTACAGGAAATTTTTAGGCGTACTTTTGTTTTTTCTCAAGCAAATGCTATATCTTTATTACATAATTAGTATATTCTTGCAAACGATACATACAGCTTTTACACTTTTAAAATATAATCCCTTTTCCATCCATTCTTTTTAATTAAATTCCGAAGTTTTTCTTCTTTATTACATAATTAGTATAATCATGCAAACGATATATACAACATTTACACTTTTAAAATATAATCCCTTTTCATTCCATTTTTGTTTATTTATTTTGTTTTTATTCAACTTCGAATGTTTTTCTTCTTTATTACATAATTGGTATATTCATGCAAACTATACATACAGCACTGTACCCTATCAAAATATAATCCTTTTTTTAATTATTTTTTAATTTTTTTAATTTCATTTTTATTTTTTACTCCGAATGTTTTTCATCGGCCGTTTGGTTCAAAATGAAAACTACACATATGTTCAAACTAGCGAGGCACAGTTCAAAGGGTTGCCATCAAAAGCCGAAAAAAAAAATAAAAATAAAAAATGACTGGGGTAGCGATATTTGATATTTCTAGATTTGCATATATGTTTTTTTAAATGTTTCAGTAATGGTGTTCATCTTTCTTTTTGAGCTTTTTACCTCCGTCAACGAAGTTGGATGGAGGTTATGTTTTACCCCTGTTTATGTATTTGTTTGTTTGCGTGTTTGTTTGAGTGTGTGTGTGTGTGTTTGTTTGTGAATAACAGAGTAATGAAACGTGCATGGATTAACTGTTGTGTAAAAAGATTGAAATGATTAAATTTTCGAAGGTCAAGGTTAAAGGTCACGTTCACGGTGAAGCAAAATGTCCAATTCACGTCATCAGCCATAAGTTTGGACATCGTTGTCACAGAGACTTCAAACACGGTTCATATTTGTGGTATGAAAATCCATGCTAATTAATACTTATTAAGGTCAAAGGTCAAGGTCGAGAAATAAGTTGCCACGGTGGAGGGAGGTCTGCGCTCTAGTGTGGCCGTCTAGTATTTAAATGTTTTTGAGGCTTTAAAGTAACACACCATGTAATAAAGTTCTAGTCTATTTGGTAACAGATTTTTTTAAAGTATATTCTTAAACGATGAACGTAAAGTTATCCATTAATAATAAATTCTTTATTTATCTAAAGCAATTGTTATTGATATATCTTAAATAAAGCTTTTGATAACTATGAATCACGAAAGAGAATTCTTGAAAATGAGCGAGAAATTCTCATTGTTTGGAAGCCTACAAACGAACACACTCTGAGAATGTCTAAGACTTTTTCCTTGTTAGACTTCTGGGCAAATTCCTCATAACTTCTCCCCTCAATCATTTTTTTTTCTAAACTGAAGAAGAATTTCATTTAGTCTTCAGCAGAATTCGGAAACACTCATAAGCAAAGGTTTTCCCAGCCCTGAAGTTAATTAATATACACGTTATATTTTCTCATAATCTTCGAAAAACTACCAGAGTATTCTAGAAGTTTTATTCCACCTGTGACCAGGTTGGGGAATGATCTTCCTAATTGGGTTGTTGAATCAGTAGAACTTCAGAAGTTCAAAGTTGAAGCAAATCTTTTCATGTTGAACAGGCTGACATAAGTCTTTTTATAGTTATATATGAATTATATGTTTTAATGTTGTTAATGTTTTTTTTAAATATTTTATTTTAATTTTTCATTACTTCTTATATTGTTTATTTATTTCCTTGTTCCATTTCCTCACTAGGATATTTATCCCTGTTGGAGCCCTTGGGCTTAAAGCATCTTGCTTTTTCAACTAGGGTTGTAGATTGGCTAGTAATAATAATGATAATAACATAAAAAATAATAAATAGAATACTTAAATATACATTAAACTATAATAGAAGTAAAATTTATAATATTTCTCCGACGTTATGAATTGAAAATTCTTGTGATTTTGTATTTCGAAGTAAGGGCGCGTGTGGAAATATTTCAGAAATATTTTCACATCCAGTGGTCCTTCGATTTCAATTCCACGGATGGGGAAAAACTTTGACACATTTTAACCTACAGCTTGGTTTATTAGACTCATATCCACCTGTCCGTTGGACGAATATAAACTGTTTTTTTTTGGAGGAATAGAGACATGTCCGTTGAAGGAATAGAAAACTATCCGTTCAACGAATAGAGACATGTTCTTTGGAGGAATAGAGACCTGTCCGTTATAGGAATAGAGACCTATCCGTTGGAGGAATAGAGACCTGTTTTTTGGAGAAATAGAGACCTATCCGTTGAAGGATTAGCATCCTATTCTTTGGAGAAATAGAGACCTGTCCGTTGGAGAAATAGAAACCTGTTTTTTTTTTTTGGAGGAATAGAAACCTGTCCATTGAAGGAATAGAGACGTGTTTGTTAGGGGGATAGAAACTTGTTCTTTGGAGAAATAGAAACCTTCCCGTTGGAGTAATAGAAACCTGTTCTTTGGACAAATACGGACCTGTTCATTGGACGAATGGACACCTGAACGTTGGAGGAATAGAGGCCTATCCGTTGGAGGAATAGACACATCTCCGTTGAGAAATAGATACCTGTCCGTTCAAGGAATAGATACCTGTTTGTTGTAGGAATAGAGACATGTCCCTTGGAGGAATAGAAGCATGTTCTTTGGATAAATAGAGACCTATTTGTTGGAGGAATAGAGACCTGTCCGATAGAGGATTAGAAACCTGTCCGTTGTAGGAATAGAGACATGTCCCTTGTAGGAATAGAAACCTGTTCTTTGGATGAATAGAGACATGTCCGTTGGAGGAATAGAGACATGTCCGTTGGAGGAATAGAGACCTGTCCGTTGGAGGAGTAGAAACCTGTTCTTTGGAGAAATAGAGACATATTTGTTGGAGGAATAGAGACCTGTCCGTTATAGAAATAGAAACCTCTCCGTTGGAGGAATAGAGGCCTATCCGTTGAAGGAATAGAGATCAGTCCGTTGGATGAATAGAGACCTGCCCGTTGGAGAAATAGAGACCTGTCCATTATAGAAATAGAAACCTCTCCGTTGGAGGAATAGAGACCTATCCGTTGAATGAATAGAGATCTGTCCGTTGGATGAATAGAGACCTGTCCGTTGGAGAAATAGAGACCTGTCCGTTATAGAAATAGAAACCTTTCCGTTGGAGGAATAGAGACCTTTCCATTGAAGGAATAGAGACCTGTCCGTTGGATGAATAGAGACCTATCCGTTGGAGGAATAGAAACCTGTCCGTTGGAGGAATAGAGACCTTTCCGTTGGATGAATAGAGACCTCTCCGTTGGAGGAATAGAGACCTGTCCATTGGATGAATAGAGACCTGTCCATTGGAGGAATACGGATTGAGGATGTGACGGGCCGAGAGAGGGTTGTGAACTCAAAGGCAGCATGCAATCAACTGAGTTGTTTATTAAAGAACACTCTCCTTTATATACAAAACCTCAAGGCAACAGGACATAACATGTTCGAGAGACAGACAATATTACAGAGCAAAACCGGAGACATGATCATTCAGGTTCTTTTTAGTTTGAGGGAAGAGCGCAGATACAAGCATAATATATACAATATAATTATGTACAATTGTGTGACACATGGTTGGTACATGGCTCCCCCCCTAAAAATGACATACTGTACATGATAAATATGGCGCCCTGATCTAGAGAGGCGAACTGTAGGCGGGTCATCTGGCAGAAGATAAGCAGGTTTTAGACGATCAATGGAGACCCAGTCTTCTTTGCCCCGAATGTTTGGTAGGAATGCTTTCGGACTGCGTCGGATCACAAGGAAAGGGCCCGTGTAAGGGGGCGTTAGTGGTGGCTTGCTAGTGTCGTTGGGCAGGAAGACGTGCGTTGCAGAGTGCAAGTCTGTTGGCATGTGATGCTTCGCTGGGGGCTTGTAAGTCTGGCGGCACGGAGTAAATTTTCCCACGACGTGACGTATGCGCTGGAGATCGTCGGAGGAGGTTGTAGAAGGAAAAAATTCGGCAGGGACGACCAAAGGGTCTCCATACACCATTTCAGCTGCCGAGACATCGAGGGCGTCTTTAGGAGTGGTCCTTAGCCCCGGGAGGACCCAGAGAAGCGGAGTAAACCAGTTGCAATCCTTGCAGCGGGATATCAAAGCTGCTTTGAGGGTGCGATGAAAACGTTCAACCATTCCATTGGTAGCGGGGTTGTAGGCCGTTGTCTGATGTAGGGTGATGCCCAGGAGATTCGCTAATGATGTCCACAATTGAGAGGTGAAAGTGGTTCCCCTGTCAGAAGTAATATGCTCAGGGATACCGAATCTTGAAATTCAACCAGAGAGTAAGGCAGATGTACATGAGGCGGACGTTGCAGTTTCCATGGGAATGGCTTCAGGCCAACGAGTGGAGCGGTCGATGACGGTAACAGGTAACGATGTCCTTGTGATGTGGGTAGGGGCCCTACAACGTCGACGTGAATGTGTGCGAAACGACGCTGAGGTTGAGGAAAGGTGCCCACTCCTGAATCCGTGTGTCGATGTACTTTGGAAGTTTAGCAAGAAGTACAGGCGTGGACCCAATCCTTAGCATCCTTAGAAATGCCGTGCCAAATGAACTTTGCCTTCAGCAGCTGTGCAGTAAAACGGCACGAGGGATGTGAAAGGCCGTGAATGAAATCAAACACCTGTCGGCGCATGGGAGCAGGAATCCAAGGTTGCGGTCTACCAGTACTGACGTTACAGAGGAGGGAGGTGTTGTAGTCTTCGAGGGGAAAGTCTTCCCAACGGAGGGACGTGCAGGATGTCCTACAAGCTGAATACTCTGGATCCTGTCGCTGGGCTTCAGCCAGGGCATTGTAATCCAATCCCAGTTGAACGGCAGCCAACGTGTTTCTTGACAGGGCATCGGCAATGGGATTCATTTTCCCAGGGACGTATTGGAGGGTGCAATTGTATTCAGCCACGGCGGAGAGATGTCGGCGTTGACGGGCGGACCAGGCGTCAGACTATCGAGTGAAGGCGTGCACCAGAGGCATGTGGTCGGTGCGAATGATGAAGGGCGTACCTCCTAAGAAATGGCGAAAGTGACGGACAGCCAAGTGCACCGCCAGCAATTCTCGATCGAAGGTAGAATAACCCGATTCTGCCTTGGACAGTTTTCTGCTGAAGAAGGCCAATGGGCGGGGCGAGCCTTTGACCACCTGCTTGAGTACTGCACCAATAGCGACGTCGCTGGCATCGGTGGAGAGAAGGAGAGGGGCGTGTGGGATAGGAAAAGTTAGACCCCACTTCAGGTCCTTTGGCTTGCCTTTGAGGGAGGCGTAGAGGGGAGCAAGAGTGGCGGCAATGGCTGGCAGAAAACGGTGATAATAGTTGATCATGCCCAAGAATTCCTGCAGAGCTTTGACGGTAGAGGGCGCGGGGAAGTTCTGAACGGCTGTTACCTTCTCAGGGAGGGGATGGACTCCTTCAGGAGTGATATGGTGCCATAAGAACGACACTTCGTTGGCGCCAAAGGTACGATTGTCGTACCGGACTACAAGGCCGTTTTGTTGCAGGCGGTCGAGCACGATGCACAGGTGACGGAGGTGTTCCTCTTTTGAGGAGGAGAACACAAGTATGTCGTCCACATAACATACACAGAAAGGGAGGTCCCCTAAGATGCCATCTATGAGACGTTTAAACGTTACCCAAGCATTACGAAGGCCAAAAAAGAAGTAATTGAAGGTGTATGTACCAAACGGAGTGGTGATGGCGGTCTTGGGGATGTCTTCTGAGTTCAAAGGCACCTGATAATACCCCTTCAGGAGGTCGAGTGTAGAGAAAACCTTCGCTTTGTGCAGGTAGGAGGTCACGTTGGCAATGTTTGGGAGGGGGTAGTGATCCAGTTCTGTTTGCATGTTCAGGCGGCTGTAATCCCCCGCGGATGGAGGGAGCCGTCTTTCTTCAGAACGATGTGTAAGGGTGACGACCATGGGCTGGAGGCCTTTTGGCAAAGGCCCATTTCCTCCATTTCGGCGAACGTCTGTTTGGCAGCTGCCAATCATTCCGGTGCCAGACGTCTGAATTTTGTGAAGACTGGGGGTCCCGTCGTCTTGATATGGTGATAAATACCGTGCTTGGCAGTAACCGTGGGCGTTTGGCGAAGTTCTGGACGGAAAACTTCCGGGTACGACGTGAGGAGGTGGGCTTAGGCATCCGTGGGTGCGCTGATGGGGAGAGCGAGGTTAGAGGGGGCGGTTTGAAGAGGTGTCGACAAGTACGAGTCTGCGTTGACCAATTGTCGGTGGGTGACATCGACCAGAAGGTGGAAATGAGAGAGGAAATACGCACCGAGGATTGGCATTGTGACGTCAGCAACGAGAAACTTCCAATTGAATTTACCGTTTCCGAACGATAATGTGAAGTTTTCGTAACCGAAGGTGGGTATCGCAGATCCGTTGGCAGCTACCAAGCGGACGTCGGCAGATGTAGACAGACTATGTCGTGCCTTGAAGAGTTTCCTTGGCAAAAGAGAACGACAAGTCGTTCGTTGGGGGGCAAGCGATTGGTGGGTGGTGGGCGGCTTTGTCGCCGCTTCGGCACGTCACGGGGTAGGCGTGTATGTCCTACGGCATTCATGTCAGCTTTGGTTGACGTTGAATAGGCATCCTCGTCGTCAGGGGTAGAGGCGTTGATGGAGGTCTTGAAGTGGCTGTCCATAAGGGCGTCGGCTTTGGTCATCAAGTCCTTTATGGTTCAACTATCGACATCGGGTATGGCAGAGCGTACAGGTTCGGGCAAACGGCGTATCCAAAGGGCACGAAGTAGGTTCACCTCACGAGGAGAGACGTGTGCGGCAGGTTGAAGGCGAGCGATACTGGTCATCTCCCTGAGGGCAAGCGAAGCCCTTTGGTCCCCCAACGTTTGTTGCGAGAGCTGAAAAAGCTTTGCTATACGGGCGGCTGGCGACGGCGAGTACTGCTGCAGAAGGTATGTTTTGAGGGCTTCATACGCTATTGGGGTGTCTCCTTGTTCACAAAGCCAGTCGGATATTTCTGGGAAGGTGTCCTCGGGTATCACCGTGAGAACATAATCCGCTTTGGTGGTTGAGCGAGTCAAGCCCCTGATACGAAACTGGACTTCTGCGCGCTGAAACCAAGCAAACGCCTCTCCGCTGGCAAACGATGAAAGTTTGAATGGAGCGGCCGCAGCACCAACTGCCGTAGAGTCCGTCATAGTACCAGCGATGAAGGGGCGAGGGGGTGGGGGTGGAAGGCGGTGGGAGCGAGTCGACTTCCGGGGTCACCAATGTGACGGGCCGAGAGAGGGTTGTGAACTCAAAGGCAGGATGCATACAACTGAGTTGTTTATTAAGGAACACATTCCCAACGGAGGGACGTGCAGGATGTAATCAACTGAGTTGTTTATTAAGGAACACTCTCCTTTATATACAAAACCTCAAGGCAACAGGACATAACATGTTCGAGAGAAAGACAATATTACAGAGCAAAACCGGAGACATGATCATTCAGGTTCTTTTTAGTGCGAGGGAAGAGCGCAGATACAAGCATAATATATACAAAATAATTATGTACAATTGTGTGACACACGGTTGGTACAAGGACCTGCCAGTTACCCCCTAAAGAGGTTACATAACAATCAACCTCCTGGGCAAGTCATTGAACCCCATTAGGTAATGACAGCTAGGTATATTAAACCAAAGGATCTATATATATTAAAGATCCTGGGGTATTATTTCAGGCTAATTGATTACTGGAAATTGGGAATTTTAGACGTTTTAATCAAGTAGTATTATGTACATATATATATATATATATATATATATATTTCCACAGTTTCTCTTGAACGATTAGAATACAATCTATTCATTCCTAAGTAATTACGATATACAGGTTTAGAGCACATAACTTGATATATATATATATATATATATGTATATATATATATATATATATATATGTAAATATATATATATATATATATATATACATATATATGTAAATATATATATATATATATATATATGTAAATATATATATATATATATATATATGTATGTATATAAGGTTATCTTTGTTCAGTATTAAAAGTACAGTAACCAACGTATTCTTAAATCCTAAAAACTTATGGCCCTGTCACCCCTTGACGATTCAGCCAGCGTATGCCGACGTATCAGAATTTCCCTAAAACGCTGGCATACGCTGAATTATTGAATTTTTTTTCAATTTTGGGCGTATACATAGCGTATTCATAACGAGTTGGACGTATACATAACGTATCAGTAAATTATATAGAACGTTTCGATAACTTATAGATAACTTATTCCAACGAATGCCTAGCGTGTTGCCCGCGTACACAACTTATGCCCAACGATAGTCTAACTTATGCATAGCGTGCAGCAGCGTATTGCCGACGATCACGTGTCGTAGTCTATAAAAAGGCTGCCGCTCTACGTTTCAAATCATAACTGCACTAGACATTGCAGTACCAACATCAGCGTCATGCCAAAGAAAAGTGCGAGGAACGCTGCCAAGAAATCTAGAGGAGTACTGACGGGTTCCTCCTGTGAACCCCATTTTTATATCCCAATTCCCCTAAACGCTACCAATACGCCATTATACGGCAGCTGTACGTTAGAAACACGTTCAGTAAGTTCTGTGGTCGTCCGGAACATGTTAAATACGTCTACATACGTCAATATGCGTAGGAGATAAGTTCGATATAAGTTATACATACGTTCAAAGCACGTTACTCATAAGTTTTGGGTACGCTAGACATTATCTCGACGTATTTGGACTTATGAGTAACCTACACTTAACGTGTTTGAACGTGTGTCAACGATCGCATAACTTACCTATTACTTATGGCCTGCGTATACGGGACGTATAGCCATACGCTGACATACGTTGAGAAATTTTGAGCATGCACAAAATTTTTCGACGACCTCGACGTACTTCGACGTATACCAACGTGCTTCAGCGTGCTGTTAACGTATACAAAACTTACCCATAACTTATTCGACGTACGTCAGCGTATTTGCCAAATTTTTCATACGTCGCCATACGCTGGCTAAATCGTCAAGGTGTGACAGGGCCTTTACATAAACTTAAACAAAACAATCCCGGAAGTGCCATGGAAAGACATAAAATTCCGGAGAGAGGGAAACACGACATGAATTGAAAAGACTTCCCGTGTCTGGAGGACACAAATAGACAGGAAAATTACCCAGTCTTCCTCATTTCGGAAGAAAAGGGAAAATTATATTCTCTCTTTATCATTTAGAAAATAGTATTAAAAAGAAGCATTCTTTTTGCTTAAAGGTTAAAGGTGTCTGGTTTCAGTCCCAGTTTTATCAGAATAGCTGCTCGCCAGAACCTCAGCTGGGCAAGCCTTACCACTGACTGTGGTGCCTAACCACAGCAGTGGCCTCCCCAGTAAACAGCTTAAACTCACGGTCCCAAACGGGAATCGATTTGCCACCATACGAATACTAGGCGAACACGTTTACCACTGGACTAGCCAGAACGTCAGCCGGACATGCCCATTCAATGACCATTAACCTACTCACAAAAAACATTTGTTTTATCTCGACCTTGACCTTAGTCTTAACATGGTTAAACATATGATTTCATCTATAGCATTATTATAACAATTTACCTTTTATTATTATCATTATTATTACTAGCCAAGCTACAACCCTAGTTGGAAAACCAAGATGCTATAAGCCCAAGGGCTCCAATAGGGAAAAATAGCCCAGTGAGGAAAGGAAATAAGGAAATAAATAAATGATGGGAACGAGTTAACAATAAATCATTCTAAAACAGTAACTACGTCAAAACAGATATGTCCTATGTAAACTATTAACAATGTCAAGAACAGATATGTCATATATAAACAATAAAAAGACTCATGTCAGCCTGGTCAACATTTGCTCCATCTTTGAACTTTCGAAGTTCTACTGATTCCACTACCCGACTAGGAAGATCATTCCACAACTTGGTCACAGCTGGAATAAAACTTCTAGAATACTGTGTAGTATTGAGCCTCATGATGGAGAAGGCCTGGCTATTAGAATTCTTCACGAAACAGTGGACCTCTTCGCTTATTTTCTCATGAATTTCACATAAAACTCAAGATGAAAAAAATATGGACAACATGTAGTAAATTCCAAGAAATCTTAAATCCCATGATTAAAAAATAATGGGGACTTTTATAATCCATTAAGCGTGTCTTTCTAATCCAGCTAATGGCCTTTTACCCTTAAGATGCTGTAAAGGATTGGCTGGGTTCGCTTTGGAAATAAGTGCCTCTTATCTGGAGTTTGCTTGGCTACTTGGGGTCATTATCTTACAATGAAAATAATCAAATCATATAAAATTTTCGAATTTTGTTTCACTCAAATTGTTATATTTAATACTGGCTGCATGTATCACAAAATGGTAAATGGAGGATTATCAGTACATATGTTTAAGGATTATTATTATTATTATTATTATTATTATTATTATTGTTGTTGTTGTTGTTGTTGTTATTATTATTATAAGTTAAGCTACTGGTCTATCTGGAAAATCAGGATACTATAAGCCTAAGGTCTCAAATAGGAAACTTAGCCGAGTAAGGAAAGGAAACAAAGAAATAAATAAACTATAGAATAAGTAATGGACAATTAATATGAAATATTTCAAGAACAGTAACTACATTGAAATAGATCTTTCATATATATAGAATATAAAGAGAGACTTATGTAAGCCTTCTCAACATAAAAACATACCTCTCAAATACAATGAAGTGAATAAGGCTCGTAAGAGATCTTCGAGTAAAATATGCAGTCAACTGCGATAACATTTCCACCAATGTATGTCCTGAGATTGAAGAGTTGTTTTCGTAAATCAAATCTCATAATCTATTTGGGGCGTAAAATAGACCAGGAGCTGTCGGAAATAAACCTATTTCAAAAAGCTCTTAGGACTGGAATCTTAGTTTTTAGTCAAGCTAAACTGTTCTTAAATAAGATTCCATAGCAAGGTAATTTTACATAATAATAATTTTCGCACTCCCCAAGAGAGATTAGTTCCACAAACTTCACCAAACTCCATAACACACTAGAAGAGTTGGAAGACACACACCTGCATTCATCATCAACTACTTCACGCTTCATAGTCCTTTGTCATGTAGCCGATACATGGCTAAGGACTATAAGGCATGAAATAGGAGACTATAAATGGAGAAGTAATGAGTTCATAACTCAAGATAGAAACGACTGGCGAAATCTAACGGAGGGCCTTTGCATCAATGTGCGTAGGAATGACGATGATGATGAAACCTTTATATAAACGATTTTTCTTTTTGAGCAGATAAACATGGTTCCTTTTTAATATTCATTCTTAAATAAGCTTATCATTTTTACTTTACACTTTGTTCTTTTGCAGAGGAATTATAATGCGTATTAAAATCTAAATTTATATTAAACTACCGATAAAATTCGAATTTTGTGTGATATTTATCCAAACACTTTCCAATTATACGTTTTGGAATAATTTTATTTTCTGAAAACGGAATATAATTATTCCCTTTACACAGCTTTGCTGTGTCCTAAACTATATATCTTCACTAAGACAAGAGAAGAAACTAATGTCAGAAAGATGATAAAGCTTAGAAAACGTAATTTTCTAAGCAGGAGAAAAAGTGCTGGAATTTTCTCATGGGTTTAGGAAGGTAAGCGATTCTAATCCAGTCCTGGAGTCACAGAGAATTTCGCCAAATAAACAAGAGGAAGGTGAAATTACAGTCGGCTTACCTGGGCGACAGACACTTTACTTAATAGAGTTAAAGCTGAGGAGAGAGAGAGAGAGAGAGAGAGAGAGAGAGAGAGAAATTTTGCTGTGGAACTGCTTGTTAAAGACTGTGGTTGATAGTTGAGTTTTTGCAAAAGTTGTAGTTGATGTTGTTTTTCTAAATTAGGAGAGAGAGAGAGAGAGAGAGAGAGAGAGAGAGAGATTTTTCTGTGGAACTGCTTGTAAAAGACTGTGGTTGATAGTTGAGTTTTTGCTGAAGTTGTAGTTGATGTTGTTGTTTTTCTAAATTAGGAGAGAGAGAGAGAGAGAGAGAGAGAGAGAGAGAGAGAGAGAGAGAGATTTTTCTGTGGAACTGCTTGTTAAAGACTGTGGTTGATAGTTGAGTTTTTGCTGAAGTTGTAGTTGATGTTGTTGTTTTTCTAAATTAGGAGAGAGAGAGAGAGAGAGAGAGAGAGAGAGAGAGAAATATTTTGCTGTGGAAGGCACTCGTAATTCCTTATATTCCAATTCCAGCAACATACAAAAAACAAAAATGTAGCAGGCAGTCACACAGGGTGACACTAAATGTGTACCGAAATATTAAAATACATAGCTTACTCTAAGGTAATATATATATATATATATATATATATACATATATTTCTACATATATATGTATATAAACATATATACATATATTTATATATATATATATATATGTATATATATATATATATATATATATGTGTGTGTGTTTGTGTGTATGTGTGTGTGTGTGAAGTAAGCAGTCACACATGGTGACACTAAATATATACCGAAATATTGAGATTCATAACTTACTCTGATATATTTAAAAAAAATAAAAAAAAAAAGTA
>NC_090744.1:9800377-9807877 GCF_036898095.1 Palaemon carinicauda | reverse complement strand
ACAGTTTATATATATATATATATATATATAATATATACATATACATATGCACACTTGCTATTCTTTATACTTCATTGTATTTTAATAAATTAATAAACATCTGCTATAGGAAGCGAATAAAGGTAACAATAGTGACTAGTATGAGAGAGAGAGAGAGAGAGAGAGAGAGAGAGAGAGAGAGAGCATACCCCTTTGAATAGATAAATGATCACTCCCCCTGCCTTGCACAATGACTGCATTGGACTGTCGTTTAAAGAACGAAGAAAAATGACTGAGTCTGATATGACGGAAAGGCTTTATTTTTCATACAATATTAATCACTGGCTGTTATGAAAAATATTTCTGCAGGCACCCCCCCCCTCTCTCTCTCTTTCTCTCTCTCTCTCTCTCTCTCTCTCTCTCTCTCTCTCACTCTCTAGTAAAAAGTAACACGGTAAACAAGTTCAAGAGTGATTTAGACAAAATCATAAGAATTCTCTAAATGGTTAAACTAAATCGCTCAAGGAAAAAGCAAATGAAGTCTCCGCGGATGGACTAACTAGTCTTTGAGCCATCCAAAATCCTCGTAAATCTCTCTCTCTCTCTCTCTCTCTCTCTCTCTCTCTCTAGTAAAAAGTAACTCGGTAAGCGATCTCAAAAATAAGTTGGACAAGATCATAAGAACTCTCTAAATGCTTAAACTAAATCGCTCAACCAAAGAGCAAATGAAGTCTCCGCGGATGGACTAAACAGTCTTTGAGATATCCAAAATCCTTGTAACATACACACTCTCACTCTCTCTCTCTCTCTCTCTCTCTCTCTCTCTCTCTCTAGTAAACAGTAACTCGGAAAGCGATCTCAAAAATAAGTTGGACAAGATCATAAGAATTCTCTATTGCAAGTGACTTACTAGAAGCAAGAGGGGTAAACGGGTTGTGTCAGACGCCCCATCCAGACCCGCTACAACAAATTGAAGGAACATTGATTATTACTTGGCATTCAATTAATGATAAATTTTGCACATTTAGACGTGTTTTTCATATTCAAATAAGCCATATATATTTTTGATACATTAATGTCTGGATTCTTTTAACGACCTCGGGATCAGAGCCCAAGGTGAAATCACACAAAGACAAGAGCTTGGGTCTGGCCGGGAATCGAACCCTGGTCGGCAAGATTGTATAGACAGTGACTAAGCCACTTGGCCACGAAGAAAGATAAAAGTCAATGACAATTCTTCTGTACTTATACCGGTCGAATTCAGGTATTTTGTATGGCTTATTTGAATATGAAAAACACGTCTAAATGTGCAAAATTTATCATTAATTGAATGCCAAGTAACAAACTACCAATTAGCTACGATGGTGAAGATGGGTTGATTTCAATTCTAAATACAAAATACCTGAATTCGACAGGTATTTCTCATTTTTAGTCTCATATATTCCAGAACAAATTATTCTCAAGTTAGGAGAGCTAAATTTAGGACTATATCTTATTTATTTTAAATATCAACTAATCCTACTATATCCTACATAATATAATTATGAGCAATACTATCTTTCTTGATTGAAACGTGAATTCTAACGGTAAAAAAGTTTTCATTCACTGTTAAAAAAAAACCGTATTGTTAATCCGAAATTCTTCGTAAAAATCTACTTTTCTCAGTCGTATTTCAGTAAAATACAGGCGGCATTAATTTTACCCTACTTTCTAATAATCGATTACGGGTTGATGACCGTAATATTACTCCTTAGCGTCTAATATATCCGTTTTTAAAACGAAAGATTCCTGGCAACATTTATTTAAGGAATTTTTCTCCGTTTTTCTTTGGCGGCAAATTTTTAATAGTGTTTTATCACGGAGTTGCTATAAACACTGTAACTTACTTATCATAGCATAAGAAAATTATCCCAGCTAGTGCAAATTTGATTAAGCTCTTATATTTTGCTTTATCTTAAAGAGCAATTTCCTCGAAGAAAACCCGGGTATGATGAAAACTGGAAGCGAAAATATACTTCCTCAGAATATGAGGTAGAATTTCTAAGATTGGGGAAGGTGGAATGTTATGATGGTAATTCAGATGATGGACGTGGGGCGCTAACACCTACACAGGAAAAGGGGTGTCCAATAGTGTTGTGGTGTTAAAGCAGATGTGCCTGGAGTAGTTTGGGATAATATGAACATTTTAGGAAGGATCTGGCACCTTTGAAGAATTTTGAATGATGTGAAAAAAATATGGAGATTACTCAAATAGGAGGTCCCCTTTGATAAATATTCCAATGCATTGTTTATGTGATAGACAGAGGCTATAAAATGTATATGGTTTTTTAATGTAGCTAATATTCAGCGTGGCGAGGAAAACTGTCCAAACCCTAGAAAGAAATAAGGAAAGGTCCGAGGCCTTTATTCTGCAGTGGAATAGAAACCGCTGCATTTGTTTTATATATATATATATATATACAGGTATATATACATATATATATATACATATATATATATATATATATATACAGGTATATATATATATATATATGTATATATATATATATATATATATATTTATATATATATATATATATATATGTATATATTTTTATATATATATATATATATATAAACATATATATATATATATATATATACATATATATACATATATATATATATATATACAGTATAAATATAGAAATATATATATACATATATATATAATTATATATATATATATATATATATATACTGTATGTGTGTGTGTGGGTGTGTGTGTGTGTGTGTGTGTAGATATCTGTGTCTGCTTGTTTCAGTATATCTGTGTACAAATTTGACGCGTACCAAAACATTCGACTCAACTCTGATAAAAAGGCGATATTTCATCACTGTTTTCAAACTATTTTAGCTGTGTTGACTTTCAAATTCATTTATCCCGCTGCTTCTATCTTATGAAATGTAATATTGCACAGAGATTAATTCGAACTTCCTTCGTTAACTCGTTGTATCACATAACTGGACAGTAACATTACAAACTGTTAATTTCAAAAGGGAAAATTTCCATAACAAAAAGAGACTTTAGATATTCCAACCTGCCCCAAGTATGAATGGAATTGCAATCTTTATTATAGATTTTGATTTGTTTAATTACCTCTGCTAACGAAGTTGGAAGGAGGTTAGGTTTTTGCCCCTGTTTCTGTGTTTGTGTGTGTGTGTGTTTGATTGTGAATAGCTTCCTGACCAAATTTTCAATCGTAGAGTAATGATACTTGCAGGGATTAACGGCTATGAAAAAGCTGGATATGATTAAAATTTGGAAGGTCTAGGTCAAAGGTCAAGGTTAGGGTCAAGCAAAAAATCCAATCCACGTGATAACCCGTAAGTTTTATACACCGTTGTCACAGAGACTTCAAAATTGGTTCATATTTGAGTGTATGAAAATCCACGTCAATTAATATATGTCAAGGTCAAATGTCATAATCTCTTCCAACGAAGTTGGAAGGATGCTATATTTTCGTTCCTGTTTATGTGTGGTGTGTGTGTGTGTGTGTGTGTGTGTTTCTGAAACGCTTCTTGGCCGCAATTTTAACCGTAGAGGTAATGAAACTTACAGGGATTAACCTTTATGCAAAAATCTAGAATGATGCTTAATCTTGGAAGGGCAAAGTTCAGGTCATGGTCAAGAAAAATTTCCAATCCATAGGTTTGGACATCGTTGTCACAGAGACTTCAAATTGGTTCATATTTGAGTGTATGAAAATCCACGCCAATTAATACATGTTAAGGTCAAGCAAAAGGTCGAAAAACATAAGCTGCCCCGGTAGAGGTCTGTACTCTATCTAGTGCCCCTCTAGTTCTATATAAAATCAAAAATGAAAAAGATTTACTAAAATATCTTTAGACATAATTGAAAAAAGGACGGGTGGAGTCCATTCAAGTGTAAAATAGATTACTGAAATAATTAGTTTAAATTGAAAGCTATTTCTATTATCGTAAATATATGATACTATCTGGCGATGAAATATAAATATGATATTAATGATATTAATATTTTGTAATCACTATTATTGTTGTGTTTGCTGTTGGAGACAGTCATAATTAAACTAAGTTAATGTTAACATGAAACCACTGTTATTATTGTTTTTGCTGCTGGAGAGAGTAGAGTAATAATTAAAGTTAAACTTAATATGAAATCACTGTTATTGTTGTTTTTTTTTTTACTGTTGGAGACTAATAATTAAGTTAATGTTAACAAGAAATCCACTGTTATTATTGTTTTTGCCGTTGGAGACAAAAGTAATTAAGTTAATGTTAATAAGTAATCACTGTTATTATTGTTTATCTTTACTGTTGGAGACTAATAATTAAGTTAATGTTAACATGAAATCACAGTTATTATAATTTTTGCCGTTGGAGATAATAATAATAAAAATCAACACAAGAACAAGTGAACAAAACATCACTTCAATGAAATCTAGTTCAAGTAACCATTTTAGCAAATCCCAAACCGAAAAAGATATTTTAAATATTTCGGTATGTCTTAAATAAAAACAGCAAAATTGGTAACGTCTCTGCCTGGTGTTTGCCAGTCGGGGGTTCCAGTCCAGCTCAGACTTGTTAGTGCCATTAGTGTCTGCTACCTTACCATCCTTGTGAAGTAAGGTTGGGCGGGTTTGGGGGAGCCTATAGGTCTATCAGCTGAGTCATCAGCAGCCACTGCCTAGCCCTCCCTGGTCCTAGCTTGGGTGGAGAGGAGGTTTGGGCGCTGATCATATGGTCAGTCTCTAGGGCATTGTCCTGAGTGCTAGGGCAATGTTACTGTCCCTTGCCTCTGCCATTCATGAGCTACCTTTAAAACCTTTAAACCTTTACGTTAGGGGAGACTAGCTCAAGCAAGATATCATGAATCAATAGTAGATATAGGTAAAATAAAGGTTATAAAGATCATTATACGAATACTTAACATAAAATCTACATTGGATTCGAGATTACCATTAGACTAAAACACAAATATCACTGTTAATAATATTTATAAAAAAATGTGTGATGAATAACTTATAAAATTCATAATAAAATGTAAGAAATAAATAAATGAAATACTAATTAACCCAGGGCTATATGGCTGAGAATTATGAAACAGGAGGTAGGAGATAATGAATTAAAAAGTATTGATTTAATAACTCAACATATACACATTTGGCGAAAACTAACCAAGGCTCTTTGCGTCACTATACTCAATTTTTTTATAAGGAGACATATGTGCACCGACACGCAGCGGTGCCCTTTTAGCTCGGAAAAAAAAGTTTCTTGCTCGCTGATTGGTTAGAATTATCTTTTCCAACCAATCAGCGATCAGGAAACGTTTCCGAGCTAAAACGGTATCCCTGCAAGTATGTGCAAATCTGCCTCGCTAAAAAAAAAAAAATTGACTATAGGCTTAGGAGGAGAGGATGATGACTAGATTATATCACACCACTATAAGCCTAATAATGAAACTTTCTAACCAGAGACACTAGCTGCCCTTTTGTTGCTAAACTTTTGATGTTTATTAGATACAGGCCTTGGTATATTGGAGAAGTTGGTCTCATAATAGATGACATCTCGTGATTCTCTTGAAGAAAAACGAGTGATATTTTCACAAGTAGGTTTTCTGGTGAGTAATTAATCATGGGGTCTATGCTATGGAGAGTATTTTGTGTTTGTAATTAGTTTATCTTATGGGCCTTTCTAAGAAACAGGAGCTATGTATATATATATATATATATATATATATATATATATATATATATATATATATATATATATATATATATATATATATATATATATTTATATATATAAATAATGATGACAATAAAAATAATATAATATAATTTCGTAATTACAAAGAACGAAAAAAAATATATTTTCAAGTACCTGCGTGTCATTTCGAATAAGATATCTCACTCTCAAAATCCCACACAGAAAGAGAGACATTCATAATAAATCGGAAATTCTTTCCTTTACAAGGGATCATAATTACATCAGTACGAGAGGGAAATGAATTCATGTAACCCTCATACACTTTTTTAAGTTTATGATCCCAAGGGGGAGAAAATAGAATTGTGAAACGTAATCATTTCCAATTTCGACTCAGACCTTCGGCAAGATGAGAATATTGTAATTTGTTAGGACTTAGGGATTCATCAGATAAATCTTTTCAATAGGATTATGCCTTTCAGAAGGGGTGTAATTGTGTGGCATAAATTATAATAGATTTATATTGCCTGTGTTTATGTATATCATATCTCGACTGTTTATCTGTGTTATTGATATCATGAAATACATACATACATATACCAAAGGCACTTCCCCCAATTTTGGGGGGTAGCCGACAACAACAAGAAACAAAACAAAAAGGGGACCTCTACTCTCTACGTTCCTCCAGCCTAACCAGGGACTCAGCCGAGTTCAGCTGGTACTGCTAGGGTGCTACAGCCCAACCTCCCACATTTCCACCACAGATGAAGCTTCATACTGCTGAGTCCCCTACTGCTGCTACCTCCGCGGTCATCTAAGGCACCAGAGGAAGCAGCAGGGCCTACCGGAACTGCGTCACAATCGCTCGCCATTCATTCCTATTTCTAGCACGCTCTCTTGCCTCTCTCACATCTATCCTCCTATCACCCAGAGCTTTCTTCACACCATCCATCCACCCAAACCTTGGCCTTCCTCTTGTACTTCTCCCATCAACTCTTGCTTTCATCACCATCTTTAGCAGACAGCTATTTTCCATTCTCTCAACATGGCCAAACCACCTCAACACATTCATATCCACTCTAGCCGCTAACTCATTTCTTACACCCGTTCTCACCCTCACCACTTCGTTCCTAACCCTATCTACTCGAGATACACCAGCCATACTCCTCAGACACTTCATCTCAAACACATTCAATTTCTGTCTCTCCATCACTTTCATTCCCCACAACTCCGATCCATACATCACAGTTGGTACAATCACTTTCTCATATAGAACTCTCTTTACATTCATGCCCAATCCTCTATTTTTTACTACTCCCTTAACTGCCCCCAACACTTTGCAACCTTCATTCACTCTCTGACGTACATCTGCTTCCACTCCACCATTTGCTGCAACAACAGACCCCAAGTACTTAAACTGATCCACCTCCTCAAGTAACTCTCCATTCAACATGACATTCAACCTTGCACCACCTCCCCTTCTCGTACATCTCATAACCTTACTCTAACCCACATTAACTCTCAACTTCCTTCTCTCACACACCCTTCCAAATTCTGTCACTAGTAGGTCAAGCTTCTCTTCTGTGTCTGCTACCAGTACAGTATCATCCGCAAACAACAACTGATTTACCTCCCATTCATGGTCATTCTCGCCTACCAGTTTTAATCCTCGTCCAAGCACTCGAGCATTCACCTCTCTCACCACTCGATCAACATACAAGTTAAACAACCACGGCGACATCACACATCCCTGTCTCAGCCCCACTCTCACCGGAAACCAATCACTCACTTCAT
>NC_090744.1:9787877-9790377 GCF_036898095.1 Palaemon carinicauda | reverse complement strand
CATATGGAAGGGTTAAACGAACATGTTACCCAAGATGGAAGAGAATGGAAAAGGCTTAAACGAAACAGCGACCGCTTAAAGAGATGGGTAAATGATGTAAAAGAAGAAGAAGAACAACAACAACAACAACAAGAATATGCCAAAACCACAATTCTTCCACGAAGGGACTTTTGTCCGTGATCTTAAACTTGAATCCCTGAGCCCTGTTGATAAAGAACCGTATTAACAATGCTATTAGCAAACTCTGGACTCTTTATATTATTATTATTATTATTACTTACTAAGCTACAACCCTAGTTGGAAAAGCAGTATGCTATAAGCCCTGGGGCTCCAACAGGGAAAATAGCTCAGTGAGGAAAGGAAAAAAGGAAAATAAAATATTCTAAGAAGAGTAACAACAATAAATATCTCCTATATAAACTATAAAAACTTTAACAAAACAAAAGGAAGAGAAATAAGATAGGAGAGTGTGCTCGAGTGTACCCTCAAGCAAGAGAACTCTAACCCAAGACAGTGAAAGGCCATGGTACAGAGGCTATGGCACTACCCACGACTAGAGAACAGTGGTTTGATTTTGGAGTGTCCTTCTCCTAGAAGAGCTGCTTACCATAGCTAAAGAGTCTCTTCTACCCTTACCAAGAGGAAAGTGGCACTGAACAATTACAGTGCGACAACCCCTTGGGTGATGAAGAATTGTTTGGTAATCTGTGTTGTCAGGTGTATGAGGATAGAGGAGAATATGTAAAGAATATGCCAGACTATTCAGTGTGTATGTAGGCAAAGGGAAAATGAACCGTAACCAGAGAGGAGGATCCAATGTAGTACTGTCTGGCCAGTCAAAAGACCCCATAACTCTCTAGCGGTAGTATCTCAACGGGTGGCTGGTGCCCTGATAAGAGCCGATGAGAGATCCAATAAACTAGGATTTCTCAACTCATATTACGTGGCTACTGCCTTGTTTTAACGTTAGGTTGATATTAAAACGAAAAATAGTGCCTGAATTAATTTTGTTCGTTCCCTGAAATGTTTGAGTTCAGCTTTGCGGGAAATATATATATATGTATATGTATATATATATATATATATATATATATATATATATATATATATATATATACATATATATATATATATATATACATAAATATATATATATATATATATATATATATATATATATATATATATATATATATATATTAATATATATATATATATATATATATATATATATATGTGTGTGTGTATATATATATGTATATATGTATATATATATATATATATATATATATATATATATATATATATATATATATATATATATATACATATATATATATATAAGACTTAATCGTAAATTTCCTATTTTCCTTTTCCCTGTGATTCTTCTGCATCACGTTTTCCTGTGATTTTTACGCATATGTATATATATATATATATATATATATATATATATATATATATATATATATATATATATATATATATATATATATATATATATATATATATATATATATATATATATATATACATATATGTATATATGTATATATATATATATATATATATACATATATGTATATATATATATATATATATATATATATATATATATGTATATATATATGTATATATATATATATATGTATATATATATGTATATATATATATATATATATATATATATATATATATATATATATATATATATATATATATATATATATATATATATATATATATATATATATATATATATATATATATATATTATATATATATATATATATATATATTTATATATATATATATATATATATATATATATAAATATATATATATATATATATATATATATATATATATATAAATATATATATATATATATATATATATATATATGTATATGAATGTGTATATATATATATATATATATATATATATATATATATATATATATATATATATATATATATATATATATATATATATATAAACATAATTTAATACAAAACCCTTGATTTGGTTTATAAAACTATAGGTTTTCCTTTACGGTCATAAAAATAGTAAAATAACTTATATATAATATACAAAAAATTACATGATTTGTTACAAAATCTCTTATTTCATTTTTACACTCTGGATTTTCCTTCACGCTCATAAATTGTCTCTAAGGAAAACCGGGTTATCAAATATGATTTTCAGCGGACGGAGAAAAAAAAAATGAAAAATCCTTAGGAAATGGATTGAAAATTCTCAAGCGAGTTTCAGATATCCAACGAACCCTGAATCATTTTTCCTCTCCCGAGACGTTTCATAAACCCCCAAGTTGCTGTAATAACTCAATATCTGTTTTCATTTGTCAGGAAACCACAAACACGTCGCCATTATCAATTTGTCTCGTTTTACTGCGACATTTCCTGGGTATAGCAGGATTTTGTTTTTAGAAGATAGATAGAATTTTTTTTTTGACCTATTGCCTTTTTAATGTTTAAAG
>NC_090744.1:9762877-9780377 GCF_036898095.1 Palaemon carinicauda | reverse complement strand
ATATATATATATATGTATGTATATATATACATATATCAATATATATATATATATATATATATATATATATAGATATATATATATATATATATATATATATATATATATATATATATATATATATATATGTATATATATATATGTATATATATATATATATATATGTATATATATATATATATATATATATAAATATATATATATATATATATATATATATATATATATATATATATATATATATATATATATATATATATATATATATATATGTATGTATATATATACATATATCAATATATATATATATATATATATATATATATATATATAGATATATATATATATATATATATATATATATATATATATATATATATATATATATATATATATATATATATATATATATATATATATATATATATATATATAACGGATTTTGAGCGAAGCGAAAAATCTATTTTTGGGTGAGATGGCCATGTCGTCCTGATGGAAGTTCCTATAGGGTAGCTTCCTAGGGTATATTACAACTACGGCGATATTCCCAGAGAATTTACCTTAAGGTACCAGAATTCTAACTCCTGGAGCGAATATCCTTCCTGAAAGGGATATCACGACATATCAGAGGACGTATTCTTGACACGTAACATGGCAATCTGCATCCTGACAGAGATTTCGTCTTGCAGGGGCAATTGGCAAGAAACGAATTCGGGAAAGAAAATGGGGGAGCCGCTCCCAAGGCTCCTTATCTCCCGTTTCGTAAGCGTGTCTGGCGCCAATCCTGGCGCCATCTGTATTCCTTGTAGCGTACACGAGGTGCTACAGATACTGTATGTAGGGAGGGGTCCTACAGCCCTTTCATAGAAAGGCAAGGGCGGGTCCATCAGGACGACATGGCCATCTCACCCAAAAATAGATTTTTCGCTTCGCTCAAAATCCGTTTTTTGGGCTCAAGCCATGTCGTCCTGATGGAAGTATACCAGAGCATTACTGTATCTGTGGATTCTCAGAACGTGCCGTACTCCCCGGAGGTAATTTTTCCCGGTCGACTAGACCTAGAGACCTAAGATGTTACCGTTATACATCTTTTCAACTAACTATAACCCATGTTAGAGCTTCCTGCCCCCTACAGGGAAGAGTCCTACTAGACTCTGGGAAGGTCTCGAAGAGTACATATACCTATGTATGACTACCAAGCAAGCTAATATAGTGGTCTCACCCTATATTAAGTAAAGCATAGTTTGTAAAGAACCACTGCGTCAATATGAAATATCGACCAGTTATCCGCACAATACTTGTATTGGACAAAGGTTTATATCCGCATAGGAAGAAACTAGTAAAACCGCCCTCGTCCCTTTATGGGACGGAGTCCTCCCGTTAAGGGAATCATAAACCAATGCAACATAGCTTGCATAAAAGAACAATTCTATTAGAATTATCCCAGATAAGGTACATAGAATAAATGCTCAATTATACCAATAAATTGACACAGGTGAAAGAGACGCAAGGTTCTCAAGAATAAGTTTATTGACAGACAATAAATAGACAGGTTAACAACAATATATATATATATATATATATATATATATATATATATATATATATATATATATATATATATATATATATATATATATATATATATATATATATATATATATATATATATATATATAAAGAGAATAACCCAAAACTTTAAGCATAAGAATGATAGTAAACAGAACTTGTTTATCTGAAAGAAAAAACATCAAATGCCACTTTTTTAAGATACCGAGGTATCAAGTCATAAAGTCTGTATTACAAATCAATCACATTAGCGTTAGAAACGCTCGGCACACATGTCTGCACTTATGCTAGGTTCACCTTTGGAAAAGGAACAGTCTATATGGGCACTCGGTGCCCTCATTTAGTTTGTAGTACAGTATGTACCTACACACTCACCCTGGACTTAATCGTCCCAATTAAGACCACTGTTCCTCGCAGAGTTAAACAGTAGGGTTAACAACACGACCCACTGCTACCACAGATCTCTTTTAGTTCCTCTACTTGCTTTGCATAGTGGCGAAAGAACACTCTGGAAGACTTCCAGCCAGTGTATGAACGGAGATGTTCAAAGTCCATACAATTAAAGAAATTTAAGGATGAGGCAACTTTCCTCGGATCGTGACCTGCGGGTGTACTGTCAGGATCCACTCTGCGAATAAAATATGTGATTTTCGCTCTGAGTTGATTCAGAGATAAATTTGAGCCTGATGTTTCTCCCCTGAATAGTTGACCACCCTTGAAGTCTGAAGTTCTACGAAGATAGACCTTTAGTTATTCTACTGGACATAGAGATGCATCTTCTTTCAGAGGGCAGATTCTCCAGGGACCCCACCTGTTGGTGGGTAACTCATTCTTGGCGAGAAACGTAGGATCCGGAAACAGGTTCATTTCCCCCCCCCCCCATCCAGGAACTGAACACGACCTGCCTCTCTCGAGAGGGCTACGATCTCACTAACCCTGGCCCTGGACGCGAGTGCAAATAGGAAAATAACTTTTTGTGTCAAATCCTTTAACGCATATTCTTCATTGCTCAACAGAGAAGCGAAATTAAGAACTTTGTCTAAAGACCATGAAATGGGCTTTGGAGGTGCTGAAGGTCTGAGCCTAGCGCAGGCTTTCGGAACTTTATTAAAGATCTCGTTACCTAGGTCGACCTGGAAGGCATATAGAATGGGTCTCGTCAAAGCAGACTTACACACTGAAATCGTGTTAGCTGCCAACCCTTGACCATGGAGGTGGATGAAGAAAGATAAGCAGAAGTCTGTCGAGATCTCCTGCGGACTCTTCGCCTTGACAAAGGCCACCCATTTTCTCCAAGATGACTCAAATTGCCTTCTAGTAGATTTGCACTTATATTCCTCTAGGAAGTCTATGCTGGCTTTCGAAATCCCGAAACGCTTTCTCACCGCAAGGGAGAGAAAATCATGAGCTGCAGGGTCCGGGTTTTCTGTAATGAAGCGCAGACAGTCGACTTCTGGACTCGCTGGGTCAGAACTGGATGTGGTAGCGGCACAAACTTCAGCTGTAGTTCCAACGCCAAGGGGAACCACACGCTGTTCGGCCACTTGTGGGCCACCATTGCCGCTACCCCCTTGAAGGATCTCAGTTTGTTGAGGACCCTCAACAGAAGGTTGTGAGGGGGTAAGAGATAAATCCTGGACCATCTGTTCCAGTCGAGGGACATCGCGTCCACTGCTTCCGCTAAGGGGTCCTCGTACGGGGACACGTACAGGGGCAACTTCTTGTTGTCTCTCGTCGCAAAGAGGTCTATCTGCAGTTCTGGGACTTGATTCAGAATGAAGGAGACTGATCCGGCGTCTAAGGACCATTCCGACTATCGGTGTGAGCCTGGATAGAGCGTACGCTGTCACGTTGCGGACTCCTTGAAGGTGATCTGCCGACAGGTACCACTTCTTCTCTTCCGCCAATCGGAAAATGGCCAACATCACCTGGTTGAGAGGTGGTGACCTCGACCCTTGTCGATTCAAGCATCTCACAACTACCTCGCTGTCCATCACCAATCTTATGTGGATCGAGTGACGCGGAGAGACTTTCTTTAAGGTAAGGAGCACTGCCATAGCTTCTAGAAAGTTTATGTGAAAGGTCCTGAATAGCTTGGACCAAGTCCCCTGGACTTTTTTCCGATGAGAGTGACCTCCCCATCCCTCCTTTGAGGCGTCTGAGTGAATCGTCATCGACGGGGGAGGTGGCTGAAGAAGAACCAACTTCTTTAGATGTCTGGCTTGGGACCAAGGCCTGAGAAGAGTACGTAGCCGAGGCGGCACTGGTCTTCTCAGATCTCTTCGCGCGTTTGATGCATACCTTCTCCAAACTCCGGTTGCATCCTTTAGCTGTGCTCTTAGCACTGGGTCTGTCACCGAAGCAAACTGGAGAGCCTAGTACCCTCTCCTATTCGCGTCTTGATATCCTTTCGGAATCTAGAAGTCTCTTGACAGAACCCGCTCGGAATCTAGAAGTCTCTTGACAGAACCCGCTATCTCCTTCCTTTTCTTCGCCGGGATGGAGAAACGGTGTGACAAAAGGTCCCAGTGGAACTTTTGAGATGGAGAAAGTTGAGACTTTTTTCTGTTGATCTTGAAGCCTAGGTACTCTAGGAACTGGATCACTTGACTAGAAGCTTGCAAGCATTCTGTCTCGGATGCTGCCCACACCAGCCAGTCGTCCAGGTAGGCTACTACCTGAATTCCCTTTAGGCGTAATTGTTTGAGAGCTGCGCTCGCAAGCTTCGTGAAAATCCTCGGGGCTATGTTTAGCCCGAATGGCATGGCTCTGAAGGCGTATAGTCTCCATTGTAGCCTGAACCCTAGGTAGGGGGAGAGTCGACGGCTGATTGGAATGTGCCAATAGGCGTCTGACAAGTCTATAGAGACTGAGTATGCCCTCTTGGGCAGTAAGGTCCTTGTGTGTTGCAGTGTTAGCATTTTGAATTTGCAATTCACTATGAACTTGTTGAGTGGCGACAAGTCCAAAATGACTCTGAGCTTTTCCGAGTCTTTCTTGGGAACACAAAACAGCCTCCCTTGGAATTTGATGGACTTCACCTTTCGGATCACTTTTTTCTCCAACAGTTCTTGAACGTACTCCTCCAGAATGGGGGTGGAGTGTTGGAAAAACCGAAAGTACCGGGGTGGAGAACTGTACCAGCTCCAGCCCAGTCCATTCTTGAGTAGGCTGTGGGCCCAGGGATCGAAGGTCCATCGATCCCAAAATTTCAGCAGTCTCCCTCCTATCGGTATCATTTCACTTGGACTGCCGTCCTGAGGTCTTGCCTCCCTGACCACGACCACCCCTGAATCCCCTTCCCCTTGAGGGGCGCCTAGACAAGCCTCTGGCTGCTCCTCTAGGCTTTGCTCGAAAGGAAGAAGACTGTCCTTCGAACGTTAGGGTGAATGCCGTGGACTGAGTCGACACAGCCTGGGGTACCCACTGAAAAGTGGTCGGGGTTTGTGCCACCATCTGGGGCACTGGAGGCAATGGCAATTGCAGTTGCTGTTGCTGTCTAGAGGGCTTGGCTGGCAGAGACGGTAGCCTAGTCCTCATAGTCTTCCTCTTTGGTTGAGGACCCTCATCCGGGGAAGACTTTCTTTTGATAGCCAGGCCCCACTTCTGGAGAAGGTTTCTATTCTCCACGGCGGCCTTATCAACAACTTCTTTGACCACATCGGTAGGGAAAAGGTCTTTTCCCCAAATGTTGGAGGAGATTAATTTCCTTGGCTCGTGCCTCACTGTAGCCCCGGTGAACACGAAATCCCTACAAGCTCTCCTCGCCTTGACGAAGCCATAAAGGTCCTTCGTCACCGTGGCCAGGTGAGTCTTAGCCACCACCATGAACATTTCATGGACCTTGGGGTCACTTGCCATCGTCTCAAGAGTAGTCTGAAGAGACATTGAGGCAGCCAGTCTTTCTTTTGTCTCGAACTCTCTTCGCAAAAGAAAGTCAGACAGCTTGGGGAGGTCCTTGCCGAATTGCCGTCCGGCAATATCAGCCTCCAACTTTCCCACTGAGAACGTCAGATGGACGTCCTTCCAGTCTTTGTGGTCCATAGGCAGGGCCAGCGACAAGCGTTTACACTCCTCCAGGGAGGGGCAAGGCTTGCCGGCCTCGACTGCTTTTAGGACAGCCGCAAACCCTTTCTGTAAAAAGGGGAAGGCTCTAGCAGAAGAGGACACAAAGGAAGGGAGCTTCTTGCTCAATGCAGCTACCTTCGAGTTAGAGAAGCCCCTCTCCTTCATCGAGGATGAAAGTAGAGCTTGAGCCTTAGCATGGTCCATCACTATGACCTCCTTCGGCTCTGTCTCCTCCTTTGAAGCTGGTTCCTTTCTCAGCCGGACATAACAGTCCGGATATGATGCCTTGCTGGGCCAGAATTCCACCTCCTCTAGGGGGAACTGAGCCCAGCTTATCCGAGATGACGATCTTTCCAGTCGTCATCGGCATGTGCTCAGCATACCTCCATGGGTTAGCATCTGAGCACAAGGGAAGGTCTTTCACATTGATCCTTTTCTGGGGCCCATGTGATTCTGCAAGGCACTGCATCCGCAGTTCCATAGCAGCCGCCTTCTCCTGATTCTCCTTCTGCATTTGTTGGATCATTCCAACAATCGAAGAGAGGGCCTGTCCCAGCTCTACTGGGAGACCGGCCGATGTTGAGGGAATAGGCTCCGGAATCTGAACCGGAGTAGCCGACACCTCGTCGACCTCTTCCTCTACGACGTCCGGGGCTTGAACCTCATCCTGGCCCTCTGCCAGGAGGTCTTCTTCCAAACGCTCGTCCACGTCAGACATCCTGTCATCTAACTGGATGTCTTGCATCGCGACCGCGACTTCAGCATCCACCTGGATCTGACTTTGGGGGATCTCCTCTTGAGGCTGGGGAATCACTGCATCAGCTGATGCCTTAGGGAAAAGATACGCCCTCATCTTCTCACTTGAAAGATAAGGGCCAGAGGTGTTCTTTTGGAAGCCCTTTACCCAGGTACGATGCTTCTCCCTTGCTATATCCCTTGATTCCGCCGTCCTAGGGGAATCAAAGGCCTCAGTAATCAGGTTAGTGCACACAGTACATACCTGAGGGTCCCAATACTGGAGATCATCCTTGGAGACAGCGCATGCTGCATGTCTCCTACAAAACTCATGTCCGCAGAGGTTCTTGCTGCGGACGTTGCAGAAAACATTTCCGCACTTCGGAGGGTCCTCCTGTAAAGAGAAGAAATTTCCATGAGTATCAAGTGAACTATGTATCACTGGATATGCATAGTATAGCATAATAATTCATAAAGGAAAGACACACACTTGTGTTTCCCTCACAACCCATTGTTGCAGCCTTCCAGATAATAAAATCAAATGGTTAATCTCTTCTAGAGTAACCAATGCAAAGTTTCCAGAGGAAACAGGTGAAGCTCACACCTAAGCAATGATTTTAAAATCCTGGATAATAGGCAGGAAAGAACTCACTTTCCTATCTGTAGGGCAGCAGCAAAGGACTGTGCAAGAAAACACAAAAGTGTTAGAGCACACAGTGCTGTACCAAAACCCATACTATAGTTTTCTTCCTTCTGTATATGTTATACTGAAGAATACTAGTACAGTATAGGAGGATGCTGGCCGGCACACACCATAACTAGCTTTAAAGTATACTACTTAACAGCTATAAGGCGGCAGAACTCTGGTTCAAACGCATGTGCCGGCCGGCAGCAATTGCCGGCCGGCAACTACACAAGGTAGCACCCAGCTGCCGGCCACACTCTTGGTGACCGGCAGACAAGGGCTGACATTAGCCGGCCGGCAAAGGTACAGGACCGATGCCAGCCGGCAGCAAAAGAACCAGAGGACTACACCCGGCCGGCAGCTCTGCCGGCCGGCAAGGGGCTGAGTCAATTCCACATCCTAACCTATTCTAGGTCCAGATGTAGAACGACGTACAGTACTGTAATGGCTAGGCCATTACGGAGAGAGGGGGAAGGGACAAAAGAGGATCCTCCCAACCTTGCTTTAGTGACGGATCACCCGCAGCCAAGAAACTTATCTCAGCCTAAGGGAGACCCAAGGGTGGAGGCCAGCAATACTTGCCAGCTCCCAGAGCACCAAAGCAAGGAAGGTGTTGCTACTCCCAGGGAAAGAAACTTATCCTCCCCCAAGAACAGCAACAAGGACTAGTCTGGTAGATCACAAAAGAAGGAATCATATCCACAGAAACCTTCGGTAGTGGCCTAAGGAGGCTAAGCCACCTTTGTCTGTGTCAGGCCAGCGAGGGAGACTCTACCCCAAGCCAGACAAACACAGACTCAGACTAAAAAACTCTGTTGTTCTGTCCCTCTTGAACCAGACTTACTGGAACAGGAAGGTACAGTAACACCCCAGTATAGTTTTATCGAAAATTAATTCGGAAAAAACCACTTAGGGATAAGCCCAAGGCTTAAACAGAGGGAAAGGGATTGCATACCTTCTCCGAAGAAAAGAAAGCAACCGGGGAGTATGAGAAAGTATACTAAGGCTCCATAAGCAACTTAGCCTAGGCACCAAGAGAATCGATTACCTAAATCACCGAAACTCACTCGTATACTATCTTGGAAATATTCCACACAATCTTAAATGTATAAAACATAGCCTAAAGCTTCAATAAAATTTTAATACACTCGGAAAAACCAGAATCCTGCATGAAGTACTAGGACCAAACGACTAGGCTACATGGCCTAGCGTAGGCCAGAATGGCGAATACTTCGCCAAAATAATACTAAGCACGAAAGGAAATCCTATGTAATGCTAAATAGCTAAAATTTATTAAAGCAAAACAACCGGGAATGTCGCTCTGACTAACTAAACTTATACCTAGCGAGCGACAGCATCCATGACGCCTCCGGTAGGCTACGGCTCTTGTAACAAAGATTAATCCTATTAATCACTCAAAAATTTACCAAGAGCCTACATTTATACATAAAAGACGAAGACGGAGAAGCCATGAAAAGCAGAATAAATCCAAGATTTGCGAGAAACACAGGAAAAAACACCGAGTTGTTAAGCTACGCAAAAAGGAATACAGATGGCACCAGGATTGGCGCCAGGCACGCTTACGAAACGGGAGATAAGGAGCCTTGGGAGCGGCTCCCCCTTTTTCTTTCCCGAATTCGTTTCTTGCCAATTGCCCCTGCGAGACGAAATCTCTGTCAGGATGCAGATGGCCATGTGGCGTGTCAAGAATACGTCCTCTGATATGTCGCGATATCCCTTTCAGGAGGGATATTCGCTCCAGGAGTTAGAATTCTGGTACCTTAAGGTAAATTCTCTGGGAATATCGCCGTAGTTGTAATATACCCTAGGAAGCTACCCTATAGGAACTTCCATCAGGACGACATGGCTTAAGCCCAAAAATATATATATATATATATATATATATATATATATATATATATATATATATATATATATATATATATATATATATATATATATATATATATATATATATATACATACACATGCGTGCGTGCGTGCATGTGTACTTGTATACAAGTGTATTTGTGCATTTGTGTGCTTTGTTGTTTGTTTAATACAAATATTTGACAACACATTGTGAAACGTATGTTAGAAAGAGAAGGACTATCAAATTGGTAAATGAGATTCATATCTATTCAATCGAAAACCAATTAGATAAACACGTTAAGACAATTCTTAACGAATAGAGTAATACTAGTCTAGTATCATTTGTCACCCACAATAAGGTCCATAATACCAAAATCAACAGTAAGAATATAGTAGATTCCCTTACTCACCGAATGTTGTTTCTTTCCCCCTACGTCCTTCGGGGCAAGGAAGCTCCTCAGCATATAAAGAAGAAGGATCCAATTCTGAATAGCGCGGAATGTCATGCCGAACATCCTTCCTTATGGGACGCAGAGGATACTCTTCCGTTGGCCTCTGTACGCCGTGGCTATACTCCTCCTCTGTGAATGGTACTGGATACTGGTGCTCACTCTGGGAATGTGTTATGCTGCCGTAAGGGTCGTGAGAGCCCTTTCTAGAATGGGTCAGGTACTGGTCATACGAGAAAGGAAATTGAGCCCTCCGCTGATGGGTTGAGTGATGACGCTGCGGTGATGGGCTATATGAGCTCTTCTTTCGAGGGAGGCTGTGTGATCTGTACAGGCTGGATGGGGTGACCGAGCGCTCTGGAGGCTGAGGCGAATAAGTCTGGGGGATTGGCGTGTAGTCGTAATACTTGCTGACCCTATGCGAAGGATGATTGAGGTCGTCGCAATACGGCATCTGGTGATAGCAATCCTGGGTCTCGGCATTGGAACAGTAGGGTGGGAGCATTTCTTGCTTCTCATCTGGTTTTCTCTGATGGAGTTGTATTTCTTGGTGACTCTCAGATCGCTGCAGACCATAATTGGGATGGAGGTACTGATAATCGGTCTGACATATTTGGGCTAAATGCTGCTGGGAGTCTTGAAGGTGTTCTGACTCTACGTGATGATAATGATCGTGCTGGTGATATGCTGTCGGTTGAGAATGCTCTGGCTGCTGATGTTGGTGGTCAAGTGGATGATGATGATGGTGATGATGCTGTTCCAGATGATGTATATACTCTTGATATTGCTGTTGTTCATGCTGTTGTTGAATATGAGGTTGACCATGATAGATGACTTGTGAAGTAGGCTTATTTGCGCAACAAGGGGGCGCAGCAGAGGAAGCCTCGTGTTGTTGCATTTTATCAGTCATTGAGCACTTTATGCTAAGGTCATGGCCGGAAGGTACTCTAACTGGGGTAGAAGGCATAAGGGCAAGGGGAGGACTAGAGTTGTCTTTGTGGCGCTGACTCACGGTAGCATTTCTTCCTAACCTTTGAACTTGGTCGTGTAAATTGACGTAAGAAGTATTGCTGTAATGAGACGCAACAGAGAGTCTGTCATCTTCAAGACATGTCATATCCATGCTTAGACGTCTGGCCATTGCGCTGCTACTAGAACCAGAGGTCTTGGGACACACATCCGGGATGTCAGGCTGGTGACCAGAAACCTTCATTCTTCGGCTGATGTTGTCATCTAAATGCTGTGTGGCTTCCTGGTTCCACTCAACTATAGTTTCTTTCAAGTTCTCGTTACAAATTGTTTCAGGGTTTGGTGTTGAAGACCTGCCTCTCTGCATGTTCAAGCCTCCATTCAATAAGGCACTGTTGTAATTCCTACAAGGACTACTAGCAGGAGGTATTTTTTCTAAAGACGAACTGGCTAGTATAGGATTGTCTGGAGGTTTAAGAGACGCTGGCATCCCTGGATTGATATGATGGACGGTCAGAGTTGTGTCCTCTTCTTCTTCTTCCCCTTCTTCATCTCTCCTCTGTGAGGCCTGGCACACCATCTATTGTGAATAAATGTGCACAAACCATTTATTACTAATAAATCATCAGAAGAGTGTGAATAATTTTCTAATGGAAATGAACGGTTTGCATGTATGTTTAATTACTTTTAAGTATAGATTTTTGCGTATGATATCTAGGTTAGCTATTGATATATAACTGATTGTGATAATTTTTCAACTTCCTTTTTTTGGCTTTAAAAGTGAAATGTTTGTGTAATGATCATAAAAAAATGAATAATGAATCTACGGAACAAAAGGTTCAGTAATGAACACTGGCTCTGTCAAAGTTTTCTAATAAAAGTAATATACTCTGTCTCCTAAATATAAGAAACCGAACCACTTTATAAATATAAAGCTAATGAATTAGAGCAAACAGAGCGAAGTAATAAGAAGAATGTTGCTGAATCAAATTCCTAAAAGTAATAAAACTCTGATGCGTTTCTTTGAATATAGAGAACATCTCACCTGATAATGGGAAGGAGAGGACACAGTGTCTGAACTTCCAGTTCTGTCCTCTTCATCCGTGGTAATTCCTGGAGTTGATGCAGGGGTGTAGCAAGCCTTGTAGGTGTCTGGTTAAAAGAGAATTAGCCATGCGTCATCAAATTGGTCTGATTACTTTACTTGGAAGTGTAAATCATTTTAGTTTAACTTATGGACCATAGATGTCATATAGATATATAAGATACATGTAAACAGTCACTGATATGAACTATAAAGTCTCAGAAAAGGCCAAATTCAAAAGTTCTAATCCTAAAAAACGAGATGGGAGAATGGTGAGGGACCCAGCATCCTTACTTGAGGTCTGTCGCATTTTGGTGAAGCGTTTGAAAAAGCAGATGATTATTGATATGTTTAGAACGAGTAGCGCAGCTCCAGTCAAGGACATCAACAAGAGAGTCAGACGAGGAACTCTGGGCTGACTGCTGCTACTGGCTACCTCCTCTTCAACACCTGAAAATGGTATAATGGCTCCATATGTTAATATTGGACATTATTTGAACTCCACGTATTGCAAAGCATGTGTTTATGCAAGTGAAAGAACTTGGGAACTATCAAGGTAGCTTCAAACAACTTTAAATATTAAGAGGTTTAAAACACAGGCGGTCAATTAATACAATTAATGCACAATCCTTATTTACTATGTGCTCTGTGATTTGAAACACCTCGGTGATTACATGATCTTTAACAGTTTATTTTAGGTTGATCAATTTTCTAATTTGTATAAAATTTCACAGAAGAGTTTTGAATGATCTTGCAGTCAGTGTATTATAATAAATGAATAAAAAAAGACTGAGTAAGACATTTTTTATTACCTGGCACAGTGAAATGTGTTGGTGGGAGAGCGAAAGGAGACCGTCCCTGGTCGTTGAATGACTGAATCATTACCTCATAACTAGTACCAGGCGTCAGTCCTTGTATTGATGCTGATGTAATGTTTCTCCCAACGACGTCTATGAACTAAACAGGAAGAGTAAAACGAGATTAGATACTCTCTAAGAGTGAAAAGGGATTTGTTTTCTACATCAAATGTAATTTTATTAGACGTTCTCTTAGAATGAAAAGGCTTTTTTTATAACAAATCTAATTTTATTACATGTTCTCTTTGGGTTAAAAAAATTCTTTTTCTATATAAAATTTAATTTCATTAGATGTTTTGATAGACTGAAAAGGGGTTAATTTTTCTATAGCAAATCTTATTTTATCAGATGTTTTCCTAGAGTGAATAAAGGTTATTTTTCTATAACAAATCTAATATCATTATATGTTCTCTTCGAGTAAAACTATTTCTCTTTCAATATAAAATGTAATTTTATCTAGGATAGGAATAAATTTGTCATATTAGTCTCCAAGATAAAATTGGAAGGGATATACGTTCACCTAAATATTCAATACTAGAAAGTTACCTAAAGCATGAATATAAATAAGCTATCACATATGGATTTAAAGAAATATAGAAGCATGGAGGTTGGTTATATCTAATAGTATCTTACTTACAGTATATTTATTTCCAGTTTGTGGTCGATATTTAAGAGAATACCCCGATGGGGACGTTCCTTTGTCAGCTGGTAACCAAGACAAGATGGCGGTGCTTCCCATGACATTGCTCACCTGGGGTGAAGACGTGTAGAAATTATATGCAAACGGTTTAATGCAGGACAATGCACTAGAAACTAACCATATATACATATGATCAGCGCTCAAACCCCCTCTCCACACAAGCTAGGACTAAGGAGGGCAAGGCAATGGCTGCTGATGACTCATCTGATAAACCTATAGGCTCCTCTAAACTCCCTATCCTTACCTAACAGGGATGGTGAGGTTACAGCGACCAACAATACAAACGAGTTTGACCAGGACTCAATCCCCAGTTGGCGTTCACCAGTCAGGGACGTCACTACAATTGGCCGTTCATGAATGGCAGAGGCAAGGGACAGTGACGTTGCCCTATCAAGCAGAACAATGCCATAGAGACTGACCATATATATATATATATATATATATATATATATATATATATATATATATATATATATATATATATATATATATATATATATATATATATATATATATATATGATCAGCGCTCAAGCCCCCTCTCCACCCAAGCCAGGACTAAGGATGGCCAGGCAATGGCTGCTGATGACTCAGCAGAGAGACCTATAGGCTCCTCCAAACCCACCATCCTTAGCTTACAAGGATGGGGAGGTTGCAGCGACCAAAAAAACTTACGAGTTTGAGCGGGAATCGAAATCACGGGCTGGCGTTCACCAGTCAGGGAAGTTACCACATTAGTCACCACAACCCCAAAAGTAACCATTTACTATTTAAGGACAGAGAGAGAGAGAGAGAGAGAGAGAGAGAGAGAGAGAGAGAGAGAGAGAGAGAGAGAGAGAGAGAGAGAGACTCATCCGAGCTGATAGCTAAATAACTTTATTGTAACGAATAGATTTATATTATTATTAGAGATGGAGAGAAAAAAAAAAGAATATTTATGTTTACAGTATTAACATCCTCAATGTCGATCAAAGAGGACACATATTTGATGATATTAATAATATTCATCAACGTACTAAATCATGATAATAATTTTTCATAAGTCATTTATTGTATACCAACATAAACAAATTATCCTGTATATCAGAGACATAAAAGTATACGAATTCTATTAAAATTAAAATATTTTCAGAATATGGAACATCATTCAGTAAAGAAAAACATTTAACAGAACTACAAACTTTTCCAATGACACTGGAAAGAGGATGATTACCATCCTCATCTGGGCACTTGAAAAGTAAACTTACATTCTAGTACTCTAGACGAAAGGACTCAATAAAATGTAAGTTGCTTATTTAGCTGCAAAATTCCTGAAGGTAACATATAAAGGAATTTTAAAATGTAATATAATTTAATGTGCCTTATATAATAAAGAGCAAGTGTCTTGATATATATATATATATATATATATATATATATATATATATATATATATATATATATATATATATACAAGTGACATCACCAGACGTATAACTACTTGGTCTTTCCCATCCTTCAGATACGATTGATAGGGATTAAACATAATGAGAGGAAGGTGGGTGTACGCATGTGTGCATAAACATCTAAATATTCACCAGTTATTTTAAACGGGTCGCGTACACTACCATTATAATATAATCCGGGAAATAACTGAATGATATAAAATAATCAAATGAAAGCAAGGTTATTTTCACCAACTTAGATAAAATGGAAAAATATAGTATTCATTATTGCTTATTGTTATTATTTATATACTTACATTCAGGCTCTGTGGTTCCGAAGGCGGAACTGGAGGCCCAAGGGTATGGTTAGCAGTGTAAGTTCCCCTGGAATTCGTGGCCTGACATATGTAAGTCTTGTAGTCCGTTGCAGTGATATTTCGAACCTCTAACACAGACGACCACATATCGAGATCATCCAGTAACTTAGGTGGCAGTTAAGAGGATGAATGTGAATTACATTTTGGAAATTTAATAATTATGTTTGTTTATTTTCTCCTTAAAAATATGCAAAATTGAACATAGATTACTTTTTCATGCTCTCTCTCTCTCTCTCTCTCTCTCTCTCTCTCTCTCTCTCTCTCTCTCTCTCTAAGAATCGTATACAGTTTAACTTTTCACCTTCTCACACATACACAAACACACACTCTCTCTCTCTCTCTCTCTCTCTCTCTCTCTCTCTCTCTCTCTCTCTCTCTCTCTCTCTCTCTCTCTCTCTCTCTCTCTCTCTCATAATTCAATTTATCTAAAGCGAGATCATCCAGTAACTTGGGAGGCAGTGAATAGGACGAATATGGATTATATTTTGGAAATTAAAAAAATTGTATTTGTTTTATTTTCTCCCTAAAATTATGCATAATTATTTATAGTTTAACATCTCATAAAACACTCTCTCTCTCTCTCTCTCTCTCTCTCTCTCTCTCTCTCTCTCTCTCTCTCTCTCTCTCTCTCTCTCTCTCTCTCTCTCTCTAAATTAAAAGAAAATTTTTGTTTTACTTTGTCTTTAGAAATAAGCCAAATTGTATACTATTCAACTTTTCATGCTCTCTCTCTCTCTCTCTCTCTCTCTCCTCTCCTCTCTCTCTCTCTCTCTCTCTCTCTCTCTCTCTCTCTCTCTCTCTCTCTCTCTCTCTCTCTCTTTTAATCATTGACTTAAGAAAATAAAGTTGAAGCTCATTAAAATGAATTAGTATAAAAAAAATCTAAAGATATCTCCTACATGGATTAAAAACAAAGTATCGGCTACAATATACAACATTAAACTTGAAATACCAAAAAAAGAAAAAAAATACAAACTATTAAAGAAAAACTTATTTATTCTGGCTAATATTAGAAAAAATATCGTTAAAAAAATTCTCCTGGAAAAAATAAAAATCTACTTTTCTAATAAATTTTAGAATGAAATTTAAAAAATCTAACTTTACAAAAACATTTCTTAAGGAAAAATAGAAAAAAAAACAACTTTTGTAATAAATTTTCTAGTGTAACAAAAATTTTTACAAGAAAGGATTAGTTATAATTAGAAGGATATCCTATTCATTGTTTTTTGTAAATATAGAAACAAGACCAAAGTTATAAACCTTGAAAAAAATTACTAATATTCAAAATAATATTCAATAATAATATTTAAAGTGACTAATATTAAAAATAAAATGCTTTCGTGAAGAATTTTCTCCTTCAAAAAAATATGATAAAAAAATCTTACTAATATTTAAAATACTAAATGATACTATTTAAACTGACTAATATTCATAATAAAACACTTTTGGATTGAATTTTCTACTCCAATAAAATTATAAAAAAAAAAACTCACTAATATTTAAAATATTGAATGATAATATTTAAACTAACTAATATATAAAAAAAATTTATAATGAATTCTCTGCTCAAAAAAAAAAAAAAAAAAAAAACCATCAAGAAAAGGACAACGATAAACCTTCATTTTTTTTTCTTAAATAAAGAAACAACACCAAAACTTCCCTTACCTTCGGTCTCCTTATGAAATATTTTCTGCTGTTAAAGAGAACTCTCTCTCCATCGATACTCCAGCGGAAGTTAGGTGCCGGGGCAGCCCCAACTGTGCATTCCAGACTCCCCGTCCCTCCTAGATTTGCCCACCATCGGAATTCCATCTCGCTCAGGCCGTCTTCGTATCCAGGGGGTTCCGGAGCCTCTGTTTTGTTCACAGTTATTTGAGTTTTTTTTTTACCTTCGTCAACGAAGTTGAGAAGAGGTTATGTTTTTTCTTATCCCCCATATGCGTGTTTGTGTGTTTGTTTATGAGCAGCTTCTATTTTAATTCTTTTTTTTTTACCTTCGTCAACGAAGTTGGAAGTAGGTTATGTTTTACCCGCTGTTAGTGTATTTATGTGTTTGTTTGTGTATGTTTGTTTGTAAATAATTTCTATTTGAATTATTTTTTTACCCCCGTCAACGAAGTTTGAAGGTGGTTATGTTTCAACCCATGTTTGTGTGTTTGTTTTCGAACAGCTTCATGGCCATTCGGGAGCCTCTGTTTAATTCACAGTTATTTGAGTTTTTTTTTTTTTTTACCTTTGTCAACGAAGTTGGAAGGAGGTTACGTCTTACCCACTGTTTTTGTTTGTGTATGTGTGTTTGCGAACAGCTACCTGGCCATAATTTTAATCGGAGCGTAATGTAACTTGCAGGGATTAACTGTTATGCAAAAAGCTGGAAATGCTTAAATTTTGGAAGTTCAAGGTTAAAGGTCAAGGTCATTGTCAGGCAAAATGTTCAATTCACGTAATCAGGCATAAGTTTGGACATCGTTGTCACAGACATTTACGTATATATATATATATATATATATATATATATAATATATATATATATATATATATATATATATATAATGTGCATATATATATATATATATATATATATATATATATATATATGTATATATGTTTATATATATGTATATGTATATAAATATATATATATATATATGTATATATACGTATATATATATATATATATATATATATATATATATATATATATATATATAT
>NC_090744.1:9744596-9759877 GCF_036898095.1 Palaemon carinicauda | reverse complement strand
AGATGAGTTTTTTTTTCAATAGTTCGTAATTTTTTCTTTCTTTTTCAGGTATTTAAAGTTTAATGTTGTGTATTGTAGCAGATACTTTGTTTGTAATCCTTGTTGGAGATATCTTTAGATTCTTTTATACTAATTCATTCTAATAAGATACAACTTTATTTTCTAAAGTCAATGATAAAAGAGAGAGAGAGAGAGAGAGAGAGAGAGAGAGAGAGAGAGAGAGAGAGAGAGAGAGAGAGAGAGAGAGAGGAGAGAGAGAGAGAGATGCATGAAAAATTAAACAATATACAATTTTGCTTATTTCAAGGAAAAAAATAAAACCCTTTTTGATTTAGAGAGAGAGAGAGAGAGAGAGAGAGAGAGAGAGAGAGAGAGAGAGAGAGAGAGAGAGAGAGAGCATGAAAAGTTGAACTATGTACAATTTTGCTTATTTCTAAAGAAAAAGTAAAACAATTAAATTTTTTTGAATTTCGGGAGAGAGAGAGAGAGAGAGAGAGAGAGAGAGAGAGAGAGAGAGAGAGAGAGAGAGAGAGAGAGAGAGAGAGAGAGAGAGGGTATAAAAAATTATTTTATACACAATTTTGCCATATTTTTAAGGAGAAAATAAAACAAACATAATTATTAAATTCCAAAATGTAATCCACATTCATCCTCTTCACTGCCACCTAAGTTACTGGATGATCTCGATGTGTGGTCGTCTGTGTTAGAGGTTCGGAATATCACTGCAACGGACTTCAAGACTTACATCTGTAAGGCCACGAATTCCAGGGGAACTTACACTGCTAACCATACTCTTGGGCCTCCAGTTCCGCCTTCGAAACCACAGACCCTGAATGTAAGTATATAAATAATAATAATAAGCAATAATGAATACTTTATTTTTCCATTTTATCTAATGTTGGTGAAAATAACCTTGCTTTCATTTGATTATTTTATATCATTCAGTTATTTCCCGGATTATATTATAATGGTAGTGTAGGCGACCCGTTTAAAATAACTGGTGAATATTTAGATGTTTATGCACACATGCGTACACCCACCTTCCTCTCATTATGTTTAATCCCTATCCATCGTACCTGAAGGATGGGAAAGACCAAGTAGTTATACGTCTGGTGATGTCACTTGTATATATATATATATATATATATATATATATATATATAATATATATATATATATATATATATATATATATATATATATGTATATATATATATACATATATATATATATACATATATATATATATACACCTAATAACCATGTTTCGGCTTGTTGTTAAATTTTTGTAAAAAAAATTGAGATAGCTGGCCGAGCTAATGTAATGATTAGAATAGTTAATATTACATGTTTAAAACAAATGACGTAATATGTCATGTTGGTTGGAAGAGCTAACCGTGAGATTTGCTGTAGTCATTCAAATTATAAGCAGGATGTATAATGCTAACCTCGCAGATTGATATTCTTTCTTAACGTCAACACATTGTCTCCTCGTGTGAAAGTTTGTGACGTCACCGGATGCAGGTGTCTTCCGATTCCGTCACTTGGCTAAATTAAAGCAAGCATACGATATTTGTGATATCGGTAATTTATTCAGTTCATATCTAAACTTCACCAGAATTGGTCATGTGGACCAACACAGCTTCCTCCAGTGATGGAGATGTTTAACTCTGTTGTTTATTAAAAATAAAACTTAAAAACCATTAAGATGTATTCAGTAAACCATTTAAATACATCTGAAAACAACTCATACTCAAATGTGTGCTTAAGACAGTAGCACACCAATAAATGGTGGCAGCGATTAAACTCTAAGACAGCGGTTAAACTCTAAGACAGCGATTAAACTCTAAGAATTAGAGAAATATCTTCAAGACTTCAAAATAAATAGCTGTAAAACCAGAGAAATATCTTCAAGACTTCAACATAAAAGCTGTAAAACCAGAGAATGATCATCAAGACTTCAAAATAAAAGCTGTAATACCTGATAAAGATCTTCAAGAACTCAAAACTATCTACAAGAATCTACAATTTTGACTAAGTCCAACGGAAAAGCTAACATCAACATATGTTAGTATACAACTTGAATCTTCAATCAACATCCTAGGAAACCCAAGGACTGGCGTTCAACAATTGCAAGACATATCCAGGAAGAACTACATTCAACAAGAAACTAGAACGAGACATCGCTAACAAAACATCAAGAGAGAGAGAGAGAGAGAGAGAGGACGTGTCGACTTCATATAAAACTAAGTACAGAGATTTTGTATTCATTTCAGTTTGGGCAGTGAAGTGTAGTTATCACAAGTCGTTAGTCAATTATTACTGGGGTGAGTGAATTCCTAAACTTTGTTATAAGAAACTCCGAATTCTCATTTAGAATTTTTCTTTCTTTGTGCTAATTCCTTTTTCTTTCATAAACTCTTGGGGGGAAATGTTTTGGGATTAGTAACATTGTTCGGGGAATTTTATTATACATATGCGTTTACGCAGTGGGCGTCTGTACTCATATAGATATTTTGATAGGATTGAAAGGGGTCAAAGAGATAGAAAAAAAAAAATACAGCAGTCATGGCTCCTCCTGTCAGCCCTACCCCTGGACCTAGTGGTGTAGGCCAGGCTAATCCTCCTCCAATTGTGACGCTTGTAAATGCCAGGTCAGCAATCCTTCCTTTTCAAGGTCGTGTCAACGGGTTCTTGCCACAAAATGTGGAGTCATGGATTTCATCCGTTGATGCCCATTTAAAAGCCAAACAAATCGTAGATCCTTTTGTACAATTACAAGAAGCTAAAAGTTTTATAGATTTTTCTAAAGGGGATGCGAGTGCGTATTTAAGAGGTGTTTCATTTCAAGAAGCTGTTACTTGGGATGATTTCAAAGTTAGGTTACGCGCGATTTATGGGGGTGAGGAAGCTTTGGATGTAGTGTTAACGTTACGAAATTCACTTAATCAAGCCACTATGAATCGGCTTAATGTTGTTGAGAGAGCAGCTCTCATAGCTGATAGGCTTAACGAATATCAGGACATTTTAGGTAATTCCACTTGGGTTACTAACGATAATATCTCCGTGAAAGATTTTTTACGATTAATGTATTTAACTTGCATGACACTTATGTTGCCTGAAGCTTTAGTGCGGTGCTTTGATATGAAGTTAATGCCTGCAAGTACGGAATTGGATGTCTATAAACAGATAAAGAAACACATGTCCAAGTGTCCAGATCTCGATCCCGTGTTAACTCAAGTTTTTGCTAAGAATGAAACAAAACCACAAACAGTGAACGTAATTAACAATCCAGTAGCGGGAGTGACGTGTTACAACTGCAAACGTCAAGGTCACATAAGCGCAGACTGTAGAACGAAATTTTGTTCAGTTCACAACACAGCATCACATTCTTATAGTCAATGTTACGCGCGTAAGACACAACAATATCCTAGAAATACACAGTCAATTCCACAGTCAGTTCCATATGGAAATAAAAAGAAAAATCCTCATTTTAACAATAAGAAGAAACAACAAAATGTCAATGCAGTTCAGAGTCCAAAACAAACAAACACTTCTTCAAATATCGCTGAGCCTGGGCCGTCAAACCAGACCTCGCAAAGTCAGCCTAATTTTCAGAATGTGCAGAGCAAAGCAAATACCACATAGTTAACTCTAGAGGGGAAGAGAGTGATGTTGGGTCAAGGTCATTTATGTCAACATCAATAGTATTGAATAATCAATTTAATGTTTTATCAGATAATTGTGAGACAATAGATTTTCCTATGAAACACACGGCCGAATTAAGTAAAACAGTGCATGCTCCCGTAGATTTGCAATGAATTCATACAATAATAAGCCAAAATGAGTTACGGCCAACCTTATATGCTGTAAATTTAGAACACAAATCCTTTACGTAATTTTTTGACTCTGGTAGTCCACGTAATATTATGGATTTGAAGACGCATCATTTGTTGTTTTCGAACTTTCCGATTGAAAAATCAGGAATTAGACTTTCAGGTATAGGAAATAATGAATTAAACGTCATAGGCATAACTCATATTCAGTTCAGAGTCGGTAATCGCACGTTTGCCGATACATTTGTTGTTGTGAAAAACATTAATATGTATCCAGCTGTAATTATAGGATACCCATCTATGGGAAATCAAAACATTATCTTAGCTCCTGCCAAGCACGGCGTGTATATCAAAGGGAAATTCTATAAGTCTTCTAATGCTTTAAAGTCAGTTTTGGATAAAAAGGAGACGACAAATGTAACCGTAACGTACGTTGAAGAACCAATAACTTGTCTCACTAATAAAGAAATAATATACGCGACCCAGCAGAATTCTCGTTCACCCGTAATATCATCTTGCACGCAATATATCGAACCAAACATACCTTCGAATTTAATAGTGCAAATAAAGAAAACACTACCGGGATCTGAAATATTAATCCTTTCCGATACTTTGAAAACTAACGGATTGTCTGTCACACAAGCTATTTATACAGTAGGCTCACATCAGCAATGTAATATCGAAGTCTGTAATCATTTAAATAACACTTTAGTAATTCACAAAAATCAACATATCTTGGATGTAGAAGTTTATAAACATCGTATTCTTACCGTTGCTGAAATCAATCACTCTCAATCAGTTGCGGATGAATCCCTTTTACGATCTATTAAAAATAAAATCAGTAAGGACATTCAAGACGAAGAAATTCAGCAGAAAATTTTTGAACTTTTAACTAAATATACAGATGTCTTTTCCACTACGGATGGATCCTTAGGAAAAACAGATGTGATCGAGCATCAAATAAGGTTAAAAGACAAGAAAAAAATTATATATGTACCCTCGTACAGACTCCCTATGAAATTCCAGAATGAAATAAATGATGAAGTAGGTAAAATGTTAGAGGAAGGAGTCATTAGAAAATCAAATAGCCCTTATAATTTTCCTTTAATAGTTGTACCGAAAAAAGATCGAACATGGCGTATCTGCGTCGACTTTCGTCGTCTAAACGAGGAAACGATCCCTGATCGATTCCCAGTGCCATGTACTGACGATATTTTGTCTTTGTTAGGTCAGAATAAATATTTTACCAGTTTGGACTTATTTAAAGGCTTTCACCAGATATCATTAGAAGAAGATAGTATCCCATACACAGCCTTCAGCACAGCCAGGGGACATTATGAATTTTTACGGATGCCTTTTGGTTTACGTTGTGCTCCTATAACATTTACAAGAATGATTAACATAGTGTTTGGAGACTTGTTAGGGGATATGTTGCATGCCTATATGGATGATCTTGTAATCTTTTCCAACACCTTAGAAGAACATCTACGTAAGTTAGGACTAGTACTACAGAGATTAAGACAACATAACTTAAGGGTAAAGATTAGTAAGTGTGAATTTTTCAAAACAGAATTAATATATTTGGGTTTCATGGTGTCAAGCCAAGGTCTTAAAGTAGTCCATGATAAGGTGTCGGCTATACGTAATTTTCCCATACCTACTAATGTCAAGGGAATACAGCAATTTCTGGGTTGTAGTGGATATTACAGGCGTTTTATACGCAACTATTCAATAATAGCCGCTCCTTTAACTGATCTTACGAAGAAGGGCGTAGATTTCATATGGTCTGAGCAACATCAACAGGCGTTTAATACTTTGAAAGATGAACTGTGTAGTTCTCCTATCTTAAAATTTCCTGACTTCGGTAAGGAATTCTTCATTGCAACAGACGCCTCAGACTTAGGAGTAGGAGGGGTATTGCTTCAGCAATATGATAAACAGTTTTTCCCGATAGCTTTCTATTCTCGAAAATTGAGAACTTCCGAAAGTAAGTATGCAGTAATAGACAAGGAAGGACTAGCTATTGTTAATTCGCTAGTGCATTTTAAGTTCATAATTTACGGTTATCCCGTTAAGGTTCTTACTGACCATAAACCACTAACAGAGTTCTTTAAAGGCTTCAATCACAGCCCTAAACGAACTCGGTGGCATTTAATCATTCAAGATTTTGGTGCAAGAATCGGGTATTTACCTGGGAAAGCAAATATCATTGCGGATGCATTATCACGCAACCCCGTGTCATCTTGTACGGAGTCTTTAGCTGAATTAATAGATATATCAACATCCATGCCTATTGTAAAAACAATATCTGAACAAGAAGATTTAGGCTGGAGTGCTGAATTGTTACAGACTGAGCAAAGAAAAGATCAGAAAATAGAAACAATTATAAATGCTTTGAAAGGCAATCATAAAGAAAAAGAATATTTAAAGTATAAGCAGCAGAATTATATAATCAAAGATAATATTCTGTGTAGGACTGTGACAAGGAAAACCCGCAATACACCACATGTAACTAACGACCAGGTAGTAGTACCAATCTCACTTATTTCCACTGTCCTGAATTGGTTGCATTCAAATCCATTACATGGACACCCTGGGTTCTCATTAATGTCACAGAAAGCCAAATCATTGTTTTTTTGGCATACAATGCTTACAGATATAAAAAGACACATAGCTAATTGACGCACATGTCAGGAAAACAAAGGGCATACGAAAACACCTGTCAGCCTAGGAGCTTATCCTGTTCCCAATCAACCCTTTGAAAGAATACATTTAGATTTGTTAACAGGATTTTACGAGTCAGACAGAGGAAATAAGCACCTCTTAGTAATTATAGATGCTTTAACTCGATATACAGAACTAATAGCGCTTAAAACTAAAACTGCGATTGAATGCGCTAGGAAGTTTTACGAGTGTTACATTTGTAAACATGGAATTCCACACATGATAATCTCAGACTCGGGTGGTGAATTTAATAATCACTTTCTTACCTCATTGTGTGAATTCCTCAACATAAAGAAGATTAATACCATGATATATCACCCAGAGTCGAATGGGCTAGTGGAAAGAGCAAATAGGAAGATATTAAATATATTAAGGGTAACACTAGGGGGATCAGACCCCAACTGGGATATTGCAATACCGGCGGCACTGAGTACTCTGAATCATTCATATCATATATCAATTAAAATGTCACCGCATGAAGCATTGTATGGTACCCCAGTTAGAACACCTTTCCATGTATTAACGCCTACAACTAATCTATCAAATCCTTTAAAAGAATGTATAAATGCAAGTATAAGTCGATATGATATCCTTCGAAAGAATTTAGAAGAATCACAAATCATAATGAAAAGGAATCATGATAAAATAGCGAAACCAACTAAAACATATACCGTGGGTGATAACATCTATATTCAAATCAATGTCAGAAAAGGGCTCAACTATAAACTAACACCTAAGTTTGAAGGCCCATTTAACATTTTGGAAGCATTAACGGCCAATAGGTTTAGAATTCAAAACGTAGCCCTACCCACGGATGAGAGAATAGTACCATTGTCTCACATAAGAAATTAAAAAGAAAAGAGAGGAAAAGAAGTGAGGAAAAATTTTATTTTGTGTGACTAAAAGTTTTCTTTTTAATACAGGAGTAATTACATATATTTTTTTCTCGTTATAGGTTTCCAAGATGAATTTTTTGTTGTTGGGAGTGATATTGTTCGCTCAGACAGTTTTCTCGTATGGGATGAGTTCTAAGACTAAAAATATATATTTTAAATATGGCAATATAGTTGAAAGACAAGAAGACATTTTTATTACATCAACCAACGTAATTGTCGAAGTGCATATGCAAGCAATTTTTCTTCAAGAGAATGATGTCACTAGCTTAAGAACCGCCATTTCAAGGTTTTCTGCATCATTGGATGAGTTGCATAGGAGACATTTTCGTTTGACTACTAAGAGTTTGCTTGGATCAACATTAAAAGTTGCAGAGATGCTATCTGATGACTTGAAAAATAAGACTGGCGAGACAGGATCTTTGGCTTATGACCTTTTGATGTGGACTGTAGGACACGAACATAAAGAAAGACGGAATCCGTTCGTTTATGCTGCATTAAGCATCTTTGGGTCTGTTGCAAGTTTAGGTTTAGGACTTTCCAATCGTCTTAAAATTAGTAATCAAAATAAGAAAATTGAGTTCTTGACTCATAAAGATGAATTGATTATGTCAGAACTAAGGGTTCAGTTAGCTTCAATCAATAAAATTATGGATTTGTTAAATGAACATTCAGATAATATCGTTCAAATTATGGAAGTACAGGATTTGTTGGCAACATTAACGTATTATGATTCAAAGATAGATCACATACATAACAGAATTGCACATTTCATTGAGAAATCCAAGGATTATGTAGAAGCTATCACGTTAGCAACTAAAGGTGTATTGTCGCCCCATTTGTTGCCTATACGTTACTTAAAATTAGTTCTGGAGAACGGAAGGGATAAACTAGGCTATGTTCCTTTGTTAGACGAACATAGGTTAGAATTTTATTACAGCCTAATTACAGTAAACGTAGATAATAACAAGATTAGGATTACAATTCCCTTTGATTCTTCTGATGCCTGGCAATCTTACAGGATATCACCATTTCCGACTTTCATGACGAATCACTCAAATCCAGTAATATCCAGTTTGACAGGACATGTATTGATTTCCCCAGACAAGGAAACATATACGGTCATTAAAGACTTAAATCAATTAACTCACTGTTCAGACGCAATGGATAGAAAAATATGTACAGCTGACTCATTTGAATTCCGTAAAAACTTAATGGATTCATGCGAGTTAGGTATAGTGCTAGACGGTGCTCTCTCCCATACAAGTGAAGATTGTCTGGATAAGCTTTATCCCTTTGACAATAAAGAATTCAATTGCAGACTAAATAATGGCTCGTGGATACGATACGACAAGGACGGCTTCAATGTATCATGCCCTGACGGATCCACATCCTTCAACCACATCTTCGTCGCAGCAGATGGCTCTATCGGGACTTCCCCGAATTCCATGATGACTGGTCTACGGACAATCATCAGAGAACGAGCTTACTTCGCGAACTTCACGTGGACCTCTACAATGCCCGCACTTCCTCTCCCCTACAACGGAAGTGTGGCAAAGCGGTTGATGAAACTTACCGAAAAGGACCACCTGTCACCGACTTATAAAGAGATTCTTCACCCCATAATACTGGCTAGTTTGTGTGTAACGGTGATAATTTTTATCGCCGTGAACATCCTTGTTTGGCGTAGGTTACGGCACAGCAAGCAGCTACAAAGGAACGAGTTGTATAGCCCTGACAATACCCCCTACCTGATCCAGTTCAAAGCTGTATGAGTGGCCACCTCATTCGCTAAGGGAGTAATTTGTCAGGAAGATGTTTGTATGAAAAGCTGATTAGTACGCTAGTAATATGTAATTAAAGAAATTCTCTACATTTGCATTGTTAAAAATACATTTAAAATAACATTTAAAAAAATAAATAAAATAAAAAGGATTATAATCATTTTTTTCTCTCGGCATCTAATAAAAGTATATAAGCCGGAATGTTAAAAAAGAAAAGAAAAGAGAAAAAAAAAATATAATAAAATATATAACAGAATCTATGGGCATCTAATAAAATATATCAGCCCTATATATAAATATATATATATATATATATGTACGAAACCGTGGTACGTGTACGTACCAGGAATTCGTGTTTGTGCACTAAAAATTGAGTATCTTGTTTCTGACAAAGGTAACAATTATTCTTTATCAAGTTACCGAATCATTTGTAAGTCAGAATTTATTTTGTTTTTTGGTACCATGTAATCATTTGCTAGCAATGTAATATATATATGATCTTGGTTTTATCATGCATTTTTCTTTTGCTTTGGTAATATCTTTTTTGTATGCATTATTGTTATTATTTTTTAATGTGCCTATTTGGACATTCGTCCTCAGTTGGTTATGGCTAATGTTAAACAAAGAATAATACGTATGTCCAGTCACACCTAATAACCATGTTTCGGCTTGTTGTTAAATTTTTGTAAAAAAAATTGAGATAGCTGGCCGAGCTAATGTAATGATTAGAATAGTTAATATTACATGTTTAAAACAAATGACGTAATATGTCATGTTGGTTGGAAGAGCTAACCGTGAGATTTGCTGTAGTCATTCAAATTATAAGCAGGATGTATAATGCTAACCTCGCAGATTGACATTCTTTCTTAACGTCAACACATTGTCTCCTCGTGTGAAAGTTTGTGACGTCACCGGATGCAGGTGTCTTCCGATTCCGTCACTTGGCTAAATTAAAGCAAGCATACAATATTTGTGATATCGGTAATTTATTCAGTTCATATCTAAACTTCACCAGAATTGGTCATGTGGACCAACACAGCTTCCTCCAGTGATGGAGATGTTTAACTCTGTTGTTTATTAAAAATAAAACTTAAAAACCATTAAGATGTATTCAGTAAACCATTTAAATACATCTGAAAACAACTCATACTCAAATGTGTGCTTAAGACAGTAGCACACCAATATATATATATATATATATATATATATATATATATATATATATATATATATATATATATATATATATATATATATATATATATACATATATATATATATATATATATATATATATATATATATATATATATATATATATATATATATATATATATATATGTGTGTGTGTGTGTGTATATATATATATATATATATATATATATATATATATATATATATATATATATATATATATATATATATATATATATATATATATATATATATATATATCCAGGCACTTGCTCTTTATTATATAAGGCACATTAAATTACATTACATTTTAAAAATTCCTTTATATGTTACCCTCAGAAATTTTGCAGCTAAATAAGCAACTTACATTTTACTAAGTGCTTTCGTCTAGAGTACTAACATGTAAGTTTACTTTTCAAGTGCCCAGATGAGGATGGTAATCATCCTCTTTCCAGTGTCATTGGAAAAGTTTGTAGTTCTGTTAAATGTTTTTTTTACAGAATGATGTTCCATATTCTGAAAATATTTTGATTTTAATAGCATTCGTATACTTTTATGTTAATGTCTCTGATATACAGGATAATTTGTTTATGTTGGTATACAATAAATGACTAATGAAAAATCATTAGCATGGTTTAGTACGTTAATGAATATTATTAATATCATCAAATATGTGTCCTCTTTGATCGACATTGAGGATGTTAATACTGTAAACATAAATATTTTTTTTTCTCTCCATCTCTAATAACAAATTAAATCTATTCGTTACAATAAAGTTATTTAGCTATCAGCTCGGATGAGTCTCTCCCTCTCTCTCTCTCTCTCTCTCTCTCTCTCTCTCTCTCTCAGTCCTTAAATAGTAAATAGTTACTTTTGGGGTAGTGGTGACATGAGGTAACTTCCCTGACTGGTGAACGACAGCCTGTGGTTTCGATTCCCGCTCAAACTCGTAAGTTTTTTTGGTCGCTGCAACCTCCCCATCCTTGTAAGCTAAGGATGGTGGATTTGGAGGAGCCTATAGGTCTATCTACTGAGTCATCAGCAGCCATTGCCTGGCCATCCATAGTCCTGGCTTGGGTGGAGAGGGGGCTTGAGCGCTGATCATATATATATATATATATATATATATATATATATATATATATATATATATATATATATATATATATATAAATATAAATATATATATATATATATATATATATATATATATATAAATATATATATATATATATATATATATATATATATATATATATATATATATATATGTGTGTGTGTGTGTGTGTGTATATATATATATATATATATATATATATATATATATATATATATATATATATATATATATATATGGTCAGTCTCTATCGCATTGTCCTGCTTGATAGGGCGACGTCACTGTCCCTTGCCTCTGCCATTCATGAGCGGCCAATTGTAGTGAAGTCCCTGACTGGTGAACGCCAACTGGGGATTGAGTCCTGGTCAAACTCGTTTGTATTGTTGGTCGCTGCAACCTCACCATCCCTGTTAGTTAAGGATAGGGAGTTTAGAGGAGCCTATAGGTTTATCATATGAGTCATCAGCAGCCATTGCCTTGCCCTTCTTAGTCATAGCTTGTGTGGAGAGGGGGTTTGGGCGCTGATCATATGTATATATGGTTAGTTTCTAGTGCATTGTCCTGCATTAAACCGTTTGCATATAATTTTTACACGTCCTCACCACAGGTGAGCAATGTCATCGGAAGCACAGCCATCTTGTCTTGGCTACCAGCTGAAAAAGGAACGTCTCCATCGGGGTATTCTCTTAAATATCGACCACAAACTGGAAATAAATATACTGTAAGTAAGATACTATTAGATATAACCGACCTCCATGCTTCTATATTTCTTTAAATCCATATGTGATAGCTTATTTATATTCATGCTTTAGATAACTTTCTAGTATAGAATATTTAGGTGAACGTATATCCCTTTCAATTTTATCTTGGAGACTAATATGATAAATTTATTTCTATCCTAGATAAAATTACATTTTATATTGAAAGAGAAATCGTTTCACTCGAAGAGAACATATAATGATATTAGATTTGTTATAGAAAAATAACCTTTATTCACTCTAGGAAAACATCTGATAAAATAAGATTTGCTATAGAAAAATGAACCCCTTTTCACTCTATCAAAACATCTAATGATATCAAATTTTATATAGAAAAATATTTTTTTTTAGTCCGAAGAGAACATGTAATAGAATTAGATTTGTTATGAAAAAAAAAGCCTTTTCATTCTGAGAGAACGTCTAATAAAATTACATTTGATATAGAAAACAAATCCCTTTTCACTCTTAGAGAGTATCTAATCCCGTTTTACTCTTACTGTTTAGTTCATAGACGTCGTTGGGAGAAACATTACCACAGCATCAATACAAGGACTGACGCCTGGTACTAGTTATGAGGTAATGATTCAGTCATTCAACGACCAGGGAAGGTCTCCTTTTGCTCTCCCACCAACACATTTCACTGTGCCAGGTAATAAAAAATGTCTTACTAAGTCTTTTTTTATTCATTTATTATAATACACTGACTGCAAGATCATTCAAAACTCTTCTGTGAAATTTTATACAAATTAAAAAATGATCAACCTAAAATAAATTGTTGAAGATCATGTAATCACCGAGGTGTTTCAAATCACAGAGCACATAGTAAATAAGGATTGCGCGTTAATTGTATTAATTGACCACTTGTGTTTTAAACCTCCTAATATTTAAAGTTTTTTGAAGCTACCTTGATAGTTCACAAGTTCTTCCACTTGCAAAAACACATGCTTTACAGTATGATGAGTTCCAATAATGTCCACTATTAACATATGGAGCCCTTATACCATTCTCAGGTGTTGAAGAGGAGGTAGCCAGTAGCAGCAGTCAGCCCAGAGTTCCTCGTCTGACTCTCTTGTTGATGTCCTTGACTGGAGCTGCGCTACTCGTTCTAAACATATCAATAATCATCTGCTTTTTCAAACGCTTCACCAAAATGCGACAGACATCAAGTAAGGATGCTGGGTCCTTCACCATTCTCCCATCTCGTTTTTTAGGATTAGAACTTTTGAATTTGGCCTTTTCTAAGACTTTATTGTTCATATCAGTGACTGTTTACATGTATCTTATATATCTATATGACATCTATGGTCCATAAGTTAAACTAAAATTATTTACACTTCCAAGTAAAGTAATCAGACCAATTTGATGACGCATGGCTGATTCTCTTTTAACCAGACACCTACAAGGCTTGTTACACCCCTGCATCAACTCCAGGAATTACGACGGATGAAGAGGACAGAACTGGAAGTTCAGACACTGTGTCCTCTCCTTCCCATTATCAGGTGAGATGTTTTCTATATTTAAAGAAACGCCTCAGTGTTTTATTACTTTTAGGAATTTGATTCAGCAACATTCTTCTTATTACTTCGCTCTGTTTGCTCTAATTCATTAGCTCTCTATTTATAAAGTGGTTCGGTTTCTTATATTTAGGAGACACAGTATTTCACTTTTATTAGAAAACTTTGACAGAGCCAGTGTTCATTACTAAACCTTTTGTTCAGTAGATTCATTATTCATTTTTTTTATGATCATTACACAAACCTTTCACTTTTAAAGCCAAAAAAAGGAAGTTGAAAAATTATCACAATCAGTTATATATCAATAGCTAACTTAGATATCACACGCAAACATTTATACTTAAAAGTAATTAAAAATACATGCAAACCGTTCATTTCCATTAGAAAATTATTCACACTCTTTTGATGATTTATTAGTAATAAATGGTTTGTGCACATTTATTCCCAATAGATGGCGTGCCAGGCCTCACAAAGGAGAGATGAAGAAGGGGAAGACGAAGAAGAGGACCCAACTCTGACCGTCCATCATATCAATCCAGGGATGCCAGCGTCTCTTAAACCTCCAGACAATCCTATACTAGCCGGTTCGTCTTTAGAAAAAATACCTCCTGCTAGTAGTCCTTGTAGGAATTACAACAGTGCCTTATTGAATGGAGCCTTGAACATGCAGAGAGGCAGGTCTTCAACACCAAAGCCTGAAACGATTTGCAACGAGAACTTGAAAGAAACTATAGTTGAGTGGAACCAGGAAGCCACACAGCATTTAGATGACAACATCAGCCAAAGAATGAAGGTTTCTGGTCACCAGCCTGACATCCCAGATGTGTGTCCCAAGACCTCTGGTTCTGGTAGCAGCGCAATGGCCAGACGTCTAAGCATGGATATGATATGTCTTGAAGATGACAGACTATCTGTTGCGTCTCATTACAGCAATACTTCTTACGTCAATTTACATGATCAAGTTCAAAGGTTAGGAAGAAAGGCTACCGTGAGCCAGCGCCACCAAGACAACCCTAGTCCTCCCCTTGCCCTTATGCCTTCTACCCCAGTTAGAGTACCTTCCGGCCATGACCTTAGCATAAAGTGCTCAATGACTAATAAAATGCAACAACACGAGGCTTCCTCTGCTGCGCCCCCTTGTTGCGCAAATAAGCCTACTTCACAAGTCATCTATCATGGTCAACCTCATATTCAACAACAGCATGAACAACAGCAATATCAAGAGCATTTACATCATCTGGAACAGCATCATCACCATAATCATCATCCACTTGACCACCAACATCAGCAGCCAGAGCATTCTCAACCGACAGCATATCACCAGCACGATCATTATCATCACGTAGAGTCAGAACAACTTCAAGACTCCCAGCAGCATTTAGCCCAAATATGTCAGACCGATTATCAGTACCTCCATCCCAATTATGGTCTGCAGAGATCTGAGAGTCACCAAGAAATACA
>NC_090744.1:9727096-9729596 GCF_036898095.1 Palaemon carinicauda | reverse complement strand
ATGGCATACCTAAAGTTGTTCAAACCGACCGTGGTACCAATTTTACATCAAAGCTTTTTCAGGATGTTATGTTGGCTATGGGAGTTCACCATTCAATATCTACAGCTTATCATCCGCAAAGCCAGGGGGCGCTAGAGCGATTTCACCAGACGCTTAAGGAGGCTCTGACTAAATACTGCCATGAACATCAGAAGGAGTGGGATGAGGGACTACCGTTTGTGTTGTTCGCCATAAGAAATACTCAGCAAGACAGTTTGGGATATTCGCCTTCTGAACTACTTTATGGTAGGAGTATTAGAGGACCCTTAAAGGTTTTATATGATGTCTGGCTGGAAAACCACGAATTGGGTAAAGACTTGCACCAATATGCTGTTACTCTTAAAAAGAAATTAGATGAGGCAAGAGTATTTGCACATCAGAATCTGTTTAAAAGCACAAAATAGTATGAAGAAAAGGTTTGATGTTAAAACTGTAATAAGAGAATTTAAACCAGGTGATCAAATTTTAATGCTTAATCCCACTAAGAAGTCTTTAGAATGTCGTTTTGAAGGACCCTATACTGTAGTGGAGAGACGGGGCAATAATGTATATGAAATTTAAACTACTGGTAAGAGGAAAGATAGGCATCTTGTTCATGTGAATAGACTTAAGCCTTTTGTCAGAGAGCACTAAAGTGAAGTCAACAGTGCTTGCAGCTGTAAACGTTAAGAATGATTCAGTTATTGTTCCAGAGAATGATTTTCAAATAGGTAATGATTCTCACCTCTCCAATTCTGAAATTTTAATTAATATCTCCGCAAAATTAATGCATTTAGGTTCTCGTCAGGCTATGGATGTGGAACGTTTGCTGAAGTCTTTCAGAGATCTGTGTGGAGATGTACCAACACAAACTAATCTTTTGGAATATACTATCATTTTGAAAGAGGGAACAACCCCATGCAAGCAAGCACCTTATCGAGTATCCCCATACAAGAGAGCTATATTGAGAAAAGAAACTCAGTTTCTACTGGATAACGACTTGGCCGAAAGCTGTGACAGTCCTTGGTCTTCACCGTGTTTATTAGTACGAAAACCCGATGGATCGTTTCGACTCTGCACCGATTATAGACAGGTTAATAACTCACTGTCACAAATGCATACCCACTGCCTAGAGTGGATGATTTGATTGATCAAGTAAGTTCTTCTAAAGTTGTTACACGTATAGACCTTCTAAAAGGATACTACCAAATTCCTTTATCACCATCTTCAAAACCCATTACTGCATTTGTTACACCCGATGGATTGTTCCAATATAAGGTTTTACCTTTTGGCTTAAAAAATGCAGGACCAGTATTCCAGAGGGCAATGAATGATCTTCTAGAAGGACTTCCAGGAGTTGCAGTTTACTTAGATGATGTTATTATTTTCGCAGAGTCTTGGTCGGACCACATGAAGGGCTTGAAAGAAGTATTGCTGCGTCTGAGGAAGGCAGGTTTGACAATAAACCTGAAGGAAAAGTGACTTTGGACATGCCAAGATACAGTACCTTGGATACGTTGTGGGAAGCAATGAAGTGGCACCAGTAGATGCCAAGGTGAAGGATATCATTACCATACAGCCTCCCACCTCTAGAAGAGAAGTTCAAAGATTCCTGGGAATGGTTGGATACTATCGACGTTTTTGCGAAAATTTCTCAGATGTGGTCGCTCCTCTCACTTCTCTTACAAGCAGTAAAAAGAAATTTAATTGGACTGACGATTGCAAGACTGCCTTTGAACACTCAAAACGCATCCTGGCATCTTGTCCAGTTTTGCAGGCACCAAATTTTAAGAAACCCTTTTCAATTGAGGTTGATGCCAGCGACTTGGGAACGGGAGCTGTACTGCTACAGGAAGGGACAGATGGAATCTTGCATCCAGTAATGTATGCTTCTCAGAAGCTCAAACCTCACCAACGACCCTATGCAACTGTTGAAAAAGAAGCTTTTGGGTTATTGGTTGCATTGGAGAAGTTTGCAGCTTATCTCCATTGTTCTCCATTTACTATCAATGTCTACACGGACCATCAGCCTCTAACGTTTTTACAGAGAATGAGAACGAAAAATCATAGACTCATGAGATGGTGGCTGATGCTACAAGAATATGATCTTCAAATACACCATATAAAAGGAAAAGACAATGTATGTGCAGACATGTTATCACGGAATCCTACGTGATGGAGAATGTTAAAAATAGTCTTTTCAGTCATCATGATGGTGATGACGACTTTTTGTGGGGGGATTTGTTATGGTTCCCGTTGTATATTTATTCAATATTTTTTATTTAGTTTTCTTTTGAGTCACTAGATGGAGTGAGTTTCCTTAAAAATGTATGGTTGTTTTCAGTCACTAGATGGTGTGACTAATTAGTTGTGATTTAAAGTATTGTTTGTTTGTTTCATGGTCCTTGGATGACCAAATAGTGTTTTACTTCGACAATAAAGTTTGCTTTGTCCAGTGTGGCTTCCTGGATTGGTGATTAAC
>NC_090744.1:9709327-9716827 GCF_036898095.1 Palaemon carinicauda | reverse complement strand
CAAGCAGTTCACAGCAAAATCTCTCTCTCTCTCTCTCTCTCTCTCTCTCTCTCTCTCTCTCTCTCTCTCTCTCTCTCTCTCTCTCTCCTAATCTAGAAAACAACAACATCAACTACAACTTTTGCAAAAACTGGACTATCAACCATAGTCTTTAACAAGCAGTTCACAGCAAAATCTCTCTCTCTCTCTCTCCTCTCTCTCTCTCTCTCCTCTCTCTCTCTCTCTCCTCAGCGTTAACTCTATTAAGTAAAGTGTCTGTTGCCCAGGTAAGCCGACAGTAATTTCAGATTCCTTTTATTAATTTGGCGAAAGTCTCTGTGACTCCAAGACTAGATTAGAAGCTTTTACCTTCCTAAACCCATGAGAAAATTCCAGCACTTGTTCTCCTGCTTAGAAAATTACGTTTTCTAAGCTTTACTATCTTTCAGGCATTAGTTTCTTCTCTTATCTTAGCGAAGAGATATAGTTTAGGACACAGTAAAGCTATGTAAAGGAAATATTTATATTCCGTTTTTAGAAAATCAAATTATTCCAAAACGTATAATCGGAAAGTGTTTGGGTAAATATCACACAAAATGCGAGTTTTATCGGTAGTTTTATATAAATTTAGATTTTATTACTCACTGTAATTCCTCTGCAGATGAACTAAAGGTAAAGTAAAAATGATAAGCCTTAGTTGAAAATTAATATTAAAAAGGAACCATGTTTATTTGCTCAAAAAGAAAAATCGTTCATATAAAGGTTTCATCATCATCGTCATCTCCTCCTACGAATATTGACACAAAGGCCCTCCGTTAGATTTTGCCAGTCGTTTCTATCTTGAGCTATTAACTCATTACTTCTCCATTGAACTTTATGCTTTATAGTCCTTAGCCATGTAGCAGCTACATGACAAAGGACTATGAAGGGTGAAGTAGGAGATGATGAATGTAGCCCTCAGTCTTCCAACTCTTCTAGTGCGTTATGGAGTTTGGTGAAGTTTGGTGAACTAATATCTCTTGGGGAGTGCGAAAAATATTGTCATATAAAATTACTTTTGTATGGAAACTTATTCAAGACCAGTTTGGCTTGACTAAAAACTAAGATTCCAGTCCTAAGAGGTTTTTGAAATAGGTTTATTTACGACAGTTCTTGTTCTATTTTACTTCCAAATAGACTATGAGATTTGATTTACGAAAACAACTCTTCAATCTCACGACGTACATTAGTGGAAATGTTATTACAGTTGACTGCATATTTTACTCGAAGATTTCTTACGAGCATTCTTCACTTCATTGCATTTGAGAGGTATGTTTTTCTGTTGAGCAGGCTGATATAAGTCTCTCTTTATAGTTTATATATATATATATATATATATATATATATATATATATATATATATATATATATATATATATATATATTATATATATATATATATATATATATATATATATATATATATATATATATATATATATATATATATATATATATATATATATATATATATATATATATATATATATATATATATATATATATATATATATATATATATATATATATATATATATATATATTTATATATATATATATATATATATATATATATATATATATATATATATATATAATATATATATATATATATATATATATATATATATATATATATATATATATATATATATATATATATATATATATATATATATATATATGAAAGATCTATTTCAATGTAGTTATTGTTCTAGAAATATTTCATATTAATTGTTCATTACTTATCCTATAGTTTATTACTTCTTTATTTCCTTTCCTCATTGGGCTACTTTTTCTATTGGAGACCTTGGGTTTATAGTATTCTGATTTTCCCCATAGGCTAGTAGCTTAACTAATAAGGATAATAATAATAATAATAATAATAATAATAATAATAATAATAATAATAATAATAATAATAATATATGTACTGATAATTCTCCCTTACCTTTTTGAGTTGCATTCAGTCCAAAATATAATAATTTAAGTGAAACAGAAATCTAAATATTAATATGACTTTATTATTTTTATAGTAAAATAATGACCCTCAAGTAGCCATGCAAACTCCAAATAAGAGGCACTAATTTCCAAAGCCTCTCCAGCCAATCCTTTTCAGCATCTTAAGGGTAAAAGGCCATTAGCTGGATTAGAAAGACTCGCTTAATGGATTATAAAAGTCTCCATTATTTTTTAATCATGGGATTTAAGATTTCCTGGAATTTACTGAATATCGTCCATGTTTTTCTCATCTTGAGTTTTATGTGATATTCATGAGAAAAAAAGCGAAGAGGTCCATTGTTTCGTGAAGAATTCTAATAGTCAGGCCTTCTCCATCATGAGGCTCAATACTACACGGTATTCCAGAAGTTTTATTCCAGCTGTTACCAAGTTGTGGAATGATCTTCCTAATCGGGTATTTGAATCAGTAGAACTTCGAAAGTTCAAATATGGAGCAAATGTTGACCAGGCTGACATGAGTCTTTTTATTGTTTATATATGACATATCTGTTTTTGACATTGTTAATAGTTTACATAGGACATATCTGTTTTGACGTAGTTACTGTTTTAGAATGATTTATTGTTAACTCGTTCCCATCATTCATTTATTTCCTTATTTTCTTTCCTCACTGGGCTATTTTCCCTACTGAAGCCCTTAGGCTTATAGCATCTTGGTTTTCCAACTAGGGTTGTAGCTTGGCTAGTAATAATAATGATAATAATAAAAGGTAACTTGTTATAATAATGCTATAGATGAATTCATATGTTTAACCATGTTAAGACTAAGATTAAGGTCGAGATAAAACACATGTTTTTTGTGAGTAGGTTAATGGTCATTGAATGGGCATGTCCGGCTGACGTTCTGGCTAGTAGAGTGGTAAACGTGTTCGCCTAGTATTCGTATGGTGGCAAATCGATCCCCGTTTGGGACCGTGAGTTTAAGCTGTTTACTGGGGAGGCCACTGCTGTGGTTAGGCACCACAGTCAGTGGTATGGCTTGCCCGGCTGACGTTCTGGCGAGCATCTATTCTGATAAAACTGGGACTGAAACCAGAAACCTTTAACCTTTAAGTAAAAAGAATGCTTCTTTTTAATACTATTTTCTAAATGATAAAGAGAGAATATAATTTTCCCCTTTCTTCCTAAATGAGAAAAACCGAGTAATTTTCCTATCTATTTGTGTCTTCCAGACACGGGAAGTCTTTTCAATTCATGTCGTGTTTCCCTCTCTCCGGAATTTTATATCTCTCCATGGCACTTCCGGGATTGCTTTGTTCAAGTTTATGTAAGATTTTAGGATTTAAGGATACGTTGGTTACTTTACTTTTATTACTAAGCAAAGATAATCTTATATATATATATATATATATATATATATATATATATATATATATATATATATATATATATATATATATATATATATATATTATATATATATATATATATATATATATATATATATATACATACATAATACTACTTGATTAAAACGTCTAAAATTCCCAATTTCCAGTAATCAATTAGCCTGAAATAATACCCCAGGATCTTTAATATCTGTAGATCCTTTGGTTTAATATACCTAGCTGTCATTACTCAATGGGATTTAGAGACTTGCCAAGGAGGTTGATTGTTATCTAACCTCTTTTTGGGGTAACTGGTAGGTCCTCAATCCGTATTCCTCCATTGGACAGGTCTCTATTCCTCCAACGGACAGGTCTCTATTCCTCCAACGGACAGGTCTCTATTCATCCAACGGAGAGGTCTCTATTCCTCCAACAGACAGGTCTCTATTTCTCCAACGGACAGGTCTCTATTCCTCCAACGGACAGGTCTCTATTTCTTCAACGGATAGGTCTCTATTCCTCCAACGGATATGTTTCTATTTCTATAACGGACAGGTCTCTATTTCTCCAACGGACAGGTCTCTATTCATCCAACGGACAGATCTCTATTCCTTTAACGGATAGGTCTCTATTCCTCCAACGGAGAGGTTTCTATTTCTATAACGGACAGGTCTCTATTCCTCCAACGAATATGTCTCTATTTCTCCAAAGAACAGGTTTCTATTCCTCCAACGGACAGGTCTCTATTCCTCCAACGGACAGGTCTCTATTCCTTCAACGGATAGGTCTCTATTCCTCCAACGGAGAGGTTTCTATTCCTCCAACGGACAGGTCTCTATTCATCCAACGGACAGGTCTCTATTCCTTCAACGGATAGGTCTCTATTCCTCCAACGGATAGGTTTCTATTTCTATAACGGACAGGTCTCTATTTCTCCAACGGACAGGTCTCTATTCATCCAACGGGCAGATCTCTATTCCTTCAACGGATAGGTCTCTATTCCTCCAACGGAGAGGTTTCTATTTCTATAACGGACAGGTCTCTATTCCTCCAACGAATATGTCTCTATTTCTCCAAAGAACAGGTTTCTATTCCTCCAACGGACAGGTCTCTATTCCTCCAACGGACAGGTCTCTATTCATCCAACGGACAGGTCTCTATTCCTTCAACGGATAGGTCTCTATTCCTCCAACGGAGAGGTTTCTATTTCTATAACGGACAGGTCTCTATTTCTCCAACGGACAGGTGTCTATTCATCCAACGGACAGATCTCTATTCCTTCAACGGATAGGTCTCTATTCCTCCAACGGAGAGGTTTCTATTTCTATAACGGACAGGCCTCTATTCCTCCAACGAATATGTCCCTATTTCTCCAATGAACAGGTTTCTATTTCTATAACGGACAGGTCTCTATTCCTCCAACGGACAGGTCTCTATTCCTCCAACGGACATGTGTCTATTCCTCCAACGGACATGTGTCTATTCCTCCAACGGACATGTTTCTATTTATCCAAAGAACAGGTTTCTATTCATCCATCGGACAGGTCTCTATTCCTACAACAAAAAGGTTTCTAATCCTCAATCGGACGGGTCTCTATTCCTCCAACGAATAGGTCTCTATTTATCCAAAGAACAGGCTTCTATTCCTCCAAAGGACAGGTCTCTATTCCTACAACGGACAGGTTTCTAATCCTCCAAGGGACATGTCTCTATTCCTACAACAAACAGGTATCTATTCCTTGAACGGAAAGGTATCTATTTCTCAACGGAGAGGTGTCTATTCCTCCAACGGAGAGGTCTCTATTCCTCCAACGGATAGGACTCTATTCCTCCAACGTTCAGGTGTCCATTCGTCCAACGAACAGGTCCGTATTTGTCCAAAGAACGGGTTTTTTTATCACTCCAACGGGAAGGTTTCTATTTCTCCAAAGAACCAGATTCTATCCCTCCAACAAACACGTCTCTATTCCTTCAATGGACAGGTTTCTATTCCTCCAAAAAAACAGGTTTCTATTCCTCCAACGGACAGGTCTCTATTTCTCCAAAGAATAGGTTGCTATTCCTTCAACGGATAGGTCTCTATTTCTCCAGAAAAAAGGTCTCTATTCCTCCAACGGATAGGTCTCTATTTCTATAACGGACAGGTCTCTATTCCTCCAAAGAACAGGTCTCTATTCGTTGAACGGATAGTTTTCTATTCCTTCAACGGACATGTCTCTATTCCTCCAAAAAAAAAACCGTTTCTATTCCTCCAACGGACAGGTGGATATGAGTCTAATAAACCAAGCTGTAGGTTAAAATGTGTCAAAGTTTTTCCCCCTCCGTGGAATTGAAATCGAAGGACCACTAGATGTGAAAATATTCCTGAAATATTTCCACACGCGCCCTTACTTCGAAATACAAAATCACAAGAATTTTGAATAGATATATCGTTATTTATCTCACTTTTCAATTCATGACGTCGGAGAAATATTATGAATTCTACTTCTATTATACTTTAATGTATATTTAAGTATTTTATTTATTATTTTTTATGTTATTAGCATTACTATTACTAGCCAATCTACAACCCTAGTTGAAAAAGCAAGATGCTTTAAGCCCAAAGGCTACAACAGGGATAAATATCCTAGTGAGGAAATGGAACAAGAAAATAGATAAACGATATAAGAAGTAATGAGAAATTGAAATAAAATATTTAAAAAAACATTAACAACATTAAAACAGATAATTCTTATATAACTATAAAAGGACTTATGCCAGCCTGTTCAACATGAAAAGATTTGCTTCAACTTTGAACTTTTGAAGTTCTACTGATTCAACAACCCAATTAGGAAGATCACTCCACAACTTGGTCACAGATGGAATAAAACTTCTAGAATACTGTGATAGTTTTTCAAAGATTAGGAGAAAACATAACTTGTATATTAATAAACTTCAGGGCCGAGAAAAACCTTTGCTTTTGAGTGTTTCCGAATTCTGCTGAAGACTAAATGAAATTCCTCTTCAGTTTGAAAAAGAAAAAATGATTGATAGAAGAAGTTATGCGGAAATTGCCAAGAAGTCTAACAAGGAAAAAGTCTTAGACATTCTCAGAGTGAGTTAGTTTGTTGGCTTCCAAGCAATGAGAATTTCACGCTCATTTTCAAGAATTCTCTTTCGTGATTCATAGTTATGAAAAAGTTTATTTAAGATCTATTAATTCTAATTGCTTTAGACAAATAAAACATTTATTATCTATGGATAACTTTACGTTCATTGTTTAAGAATAGACTTTGAAAAAATTCTGTTACCAAATAGACTAGAATTTTATTACATGGTGTTTTGCTTTAAAGCCTCAAAAACATTTAAATACTAGACGGGCACAATAGAGCGCAGACCTCCCTCCACCGTGGCAACTTATTTCTCGACCTTGACCTTTGACCTTAATATTTATTAATTAGCGTGCATTTTCATACCACAAATATGAACCGAGTTTGAAGTCTCTGTGACAACGATGTCCAGACTTATGGCTGATGACGTGAATTGGACATTTTGCGTGACCGTAACCGTGACCTTTATCCTTGACCATCCAAAATTTAATCATTTCTCTCTTTTTCCATAACAGTTAATCCCTGCACGTTTCATTACTCTGTGATTCAAATTGTGACCGAGGAGCTATTCACAAACAAACACACACACACACTCGAATAAACACGCAAACAAACAAATACATAAACAGGGGTAAAACATAACCTCCTTCCAACTTCGTTGGCGGAGTTAAAAAGCTTAAAAAAAGATGAACACCATTACTAAAACATTTAAAAAAACATATATGCAAATCTAGAAATATCAAATATCGCTAGCCCAGTCATTTTTTTTTTTTTTTTTTCGGGTTTTGATGGCCACCCTCTGAACTGTACCTCGCCAGTTTAAACATATGTGTAGTTTTTATTTTAACCCGAACGTCCGATGAAAAACTTTAGGAATAAAAGAGGAGAAAAAAATTTAAAAGAGGATTATATTTTAATAGGGTAAAGTGCTCTATGTATCGTTTGCATCAATATGCTAATTATGTAATAAACCTGAAAACATTGGGAGTTGAATTAAAAAAGAAAATATCAAAAGAATGGATGAAAAAGGGATTACATTTTGAAAG
>NC_090744.1:9696827-9704327 GCF_036898095.1 Palaemon carinicauda | reverse complement strand
GGTTGTTGCCGGCCGGCAATTACTGCCGGCCGCCACATGCATTTGAACCAGCGTTCTGCCGCCTTATCCCTTCAAGGACCAAATAGCCCAAACTGGATCTTTAAAACAGCTACTTTTGGGTAGTCGTGGTGAACATGTTTATGCTTGTCTGAAATTGACGCTTTGGCAACTCATAGAGACACGCCTCTGCTCTTCGAATCAGCCAATCAGAAGCCGCCTGCCCTTCTCGCCAAAGACACCTCACTTGTGCTCCAGCTGCAAAAGTGCCTTCTCGCCAAAGACACCTCACTTGTGCTCCAGCTGCAAAAGTGTCAAGACGCGTCGCAGTAACGTCCACGTTTCCCCCCCCCCCCCGACCTTCGTAATCATGGTAAGTACACAGTGACTGTAGGATAGTGAAGCCAAGTGATATGTTTACCTTTTGATGTGGGTTTCAATGGCTGTAGTGTTACTGACGTGTTATAGTGACTATCGGAAAAAGTATAGATCCCGCATGGGCTACCTCGGTCGAGTTTAGGTGGACCACGCTCATCCAATATGGGATCTATTGGACCGTAACGGTTCTACCGCGCACTAGGTTACGACGCACATCGTTTTTGCAATTTATTTTAGTGATTGTCTGAGACATTTGTTAATAGTTTTGACCATATTAGTAGAAATAATAGTGATGATTTAGATATGTTAGGCTCATGTGCATTCAAAATATTATCTTACAAGGGATTAAATTACTTTTTTGTTAGGCAGTTACATTTTTTCATTACATGATTTTAATTTTTTTTTTTTTTTTGCAGTTTCGTGGCCATACATTTTATGGGCATCGCAACGCTGCATTGGAGACTCAGGAACGTACACCATGGGTTGCCCCTGACGATGCTGAAGGAAGTGATGTCGACGTGAGCCCTTTGGATGTCGACAGTGATGACGACGACCCTTCGTACGTTCCTGACGACGAAGGCCTTACTTGGAGGATGCTTTTGACCCTCCCAACACTAGAGGTTAGTATGAGAGAGAGAGAGAGAGAGAGAGAGAGAGAGAGAGAGAGAGAGATAGAGATAGAGATAGAGATAGAGAGAGAGAGAGAGATTTGTTTAAAAAAAAAATTTAAAAGCCTAGTTGTTACAATGGTTGCTCTTTAAATTTGTTTTCATTGTGCTGCTCTTTAAATTTTTGTAAACAATAGGTATTTTTAAAACTTATTTGTGTACTTGCATACTCACTGACATACACATGCACACACATTCATACTCACTGACATACACATGCACACACATGCATACTCACTGACATACACAAGCACACACATGCATACTCACTGACATACACATGCACACACATTCATACTTACTGACATACACATGCACACACATTCATACTCACTGACATACACATGCACACACATGCATACTCACTGACATACACATGCACACACATGCATACTCACTGACATACACATGCACACACATTCATACTCACAGACATACACAAGGACACACATGCATACTCACTGACATACACAAGCACACACATGCATACTCACTGACATACACATGCACACACATTCATACTCATTGACATACACATGCACACACATGCATACTCACTGACATACACATGCACACACATGCATGCACACACACCAGCACACATGATTCATTTACTGTTTCACTTACTTTATTCTTGTTTCAGGTCGCAGGGTCAATGTTGTTGTCCCTCAGGAGATGCCTGTGGAAGAGGAAGGTGAAGGTGAGGTTAACCTTAAGAGGCCTCGTGTTGGTGAATGGAAGAAGGACGACATTGACATCCAACCCCTGCCCGACTTCATTCATCCACAGCCGGACTTCTTGAGGGAACCTTATGAGTATTTCTCTCAGTTCTTCACAGCTGAATTGAGGGATCACATCGTTTTCCAGTCCAACCTGTACTCAAGACAGAAGGATGTAGGCAGTAACTTCCACATATCAGAAGAGAATGTCATGGTTTTCCTTGGCCTCATCATATACATGGGCCTGGTTCCTCTCCCTAGCATCGTCGACTTCTGGGCCGTGAAGACCAGGATTCCTTAGGTTGCAGACTTCATGTCCAGGAACCGCTTCAAGGCCATTCGATCATCACTTCACTTCAACGACAATGACCAGGCAGCAGGCTCCCAAGATCGGTTCTTCAAGGTGAGAGTCCCCTTCAGCAAGGTCACCAGAGAGTTCCTGAAAGTTCCCGAGACTCCTATCCATTCCATTGATGAAGTGATGTTTGCCTACAAGGGCACAAGGGCTGGTAACCTTCGCCAGTATGTAGCCAAGAAGCCTGACAAGTGGGGCTACAAGTTGTTCTGCCGCTCCAGCGTGGATGGATTTGTGCATGATATTCTTATGTACCAAGGGGAGACAACCTTTGTGAGCCACCCTACTCAGCTGTCTGAAGAGGAGAATACCATGTCTGTCACTTCCAAGTTTGTTGTCTCCCTTGTTAAGACCATCAAGGACCCAAGTCACGCAGCAGTGTATGCAGACAACTACTTCACCAGTATAGGGTTGGCCAAGTACCTGAGATCGAAGTATGGATGCCGGTATGTGGGAACTGCCAGGGAAAACCGAGTTGGTCATCCTCCCCTGAAGTCTGTGAAGGAGATGAGCAAGAAGACGACGCAAAGGGGCACACTGGACTACGTCTCTTCTGATGGCATCCTCGTTGCAAGATGGAAGGACAACAGCGTCGTGACAATCTTGTCCACTGATGTCGGTGTCAACCCCATGGGAACAGTGGAGCGGTACGACAGGGCACAGAAGAAGAAGGTTCCCATTCCTTGTCCATCTGCCATCCAGATGTACAACAACCGCATGGGTGGCATCGACAAAAGTGACATGTTGACACACCTCTACAAGACCCCCTTCAGAGCAAAGAGGTACTACATGAGGCTCTTTGCTTACCTCCTGGACCTGATCATCTGCAACGCTTGGATTCTGTACAAGAGGGATTGCTTGGCTTTGCAGACGAACCCAAAGCCCCTCAAGGCCTTCCGACTGGATATCTCCAATTGGCTGAGAAGTTTCAAGACATCAAACTTCAGGATTACTAGAAATTCTCTTGGCACCAGGGATGTCCCTTTGCCCAAAAGGGGCCAACGAGCAGTTTTGCCAAGTATAGAGTCACGCCAGGATGCCACTGCCCTACACATGCCAAAGCATGTCCTCATGAGGCAGACCTGCAAGTTCTGTTCAACTGCAGGCCACATCCACAGGTCTCGCTGGATGTGTGAGGAGTGCAAGGTGGCCCTTTGCCTCACTGAAAATCGTAATTGTTTTGCTTTGTTTCATAAGATTTCCAAGTAATTTTTTTTTTGCTCTTTTTCAATAGATTTTAAAGTAAGTTTTATAATGTTTCTATTTTATCAATGATGAGTAAGGTTTAATATATTTTTTGAATTTTCAGAGTATTTTTGTATTTTTATAGTATTTTTGTATTTATTGAATATTGTATTTTCTTGTATTTATAACGTATTTTTTATTTAATTAAATTGTTAAGCCATATATGTGTTTCTGTTATACATTGGAACTATAAAAAACTGTCTGTTATACATTGGAACTATAAAAAAACTGTTGGGCGAAACTTCAAAATCTGTGCCGTTATGGTCCAATAGATCCCATATGGGATGAGCGTGGTCCGCGTAAACTCGCCCAAGGTACCCAAATGGGATACTTCATTGCATGCAATTATTTCGGTAATTTGGAAAATTTTTTAAAAGTACACAAGAATAAAAAGGTCTTGTATTTTCTAATACTACAACATACTAAAAGGAATTTTTAAAGTTTCCCATAAAACCTAGGGTGGACCTTAAAGGGTTATAGCTGTTAAGTAGTATACTTTAAAGCTAGTTATGGTGTGTGCCGGCCGGCACATAACCTTCTATACTGTACCAGTATTCTTCAGTATAACATATACTGTAAGAAGAAAACTATAGTATAAGTTTTGGTATAGCACTGTGTGTTCTAACACTTTTGTGTTGTCTTCCACAGCCCTTTGCTGTTGCTTTACGGATAAGAAAGTGAGTTCTTTCTTGTCTATTATCCAGGATTTTAAAATCATTGCTTAGGTGTGAGCTCCACCTGTTTCCTCTGGAAACTTTGCATTGGTTATTCTAGAAGAGATTAACCATTCGATTTTATTATCTGGAAGGCTGCAACAATTGGTTGTGAAGGAAACACAAGTGTGTGTCTATCCTTTCTGAATTGTTATGCTATACTATGCATATCCAGTGATACATAGTTCACTTGATACTCATGGAAATTTCTTCTCTTTACAGGAGGACCCTCCGAAGTGCGGAAGTGTTTTCTGCAACGTCCGCAGTAAGAACCTCTGCGGACATGAGTTTTGTAGGAGGCACGCAGCATGCGCTGTCTCCAAGGGTGATCTCCAGTATTGGGACCCTCAGGTATATACCGTGTGCACTAACCTGATTACTGAGGCCTTTGATTCCCCTAGGACGGCGGAATCAAGGGATATAGCAAGGGAGAAGCTTCGTACCTGGGTAAATGGCTTCCAGAAGAACACCTCTGGACCTTATCTTCCAAGTGAAAAGATGAGGGCGTATCTTTTCCCTAGGGCATCAGCTGATGCAGTGATTCCCCAGCCTCAAGAGGAGATCCCCCAAGTTCAGATCCAGGTGGATGCTAAAGTCGCGGTCGCTATGCAAGACATCCAGTTGGATGACAGGATGTCTGACGTGGACGAGCGTCTGGAGGAAGACCTTCTGGCAGAAGCCCAGGATGAAGTTCAAGCCCCAGACGTTGTAGAGGAAGAGGTCGACGAGGTGTCGGCTACTCCGGTTCAGATCCCGGAGCCTATTCCCTCAACATCGGCCGCTCTCCCAGTAGAGCTGGGACAGGCCCTCTCCTCCATTGTTGGAATGATCCAACAGATGCAGAAGGAGAATCAGGAGAAGGCGGCTGCAATGGAACTGCGGATGCAGAGCCTTGCAGCATCACATGGGCCCCAGAAAAGGCTCAATGTGAAAGACCTTCCCTTGTGCTCAGATGCTAACCCATGGAGGTATGCTGAGCACATGCCGATGACGACTGGAAAGATCGTCATCTCGGATAAGTTGGGTTCAGTTCCCCTAGAGGAGATGGAATTCTGGCCCAGCAAGGCGTCATATCCGGACTGTTATGTCCGGCTGAGGAAGGAACCAGCTTCCAAGGAGGAGACAGAGCCGAAGGAGGTCATAGTGATGGACCATGCTAAGGCTCAAGCTTTGCTTTCATCCTCGATGAAAGAGAGGGGCTTCTCGAACTCAAAGGTAGCTGCATTGAGTAAGAAGCTCCCTTCCTTTGTGTCCTCTCCTGCTAGAGCCTTCCCCTTTTTACAGAAAGGGTTTGCGGCTGTACTAAAAGCAGTCGAGGCCGGCAAGCCTTGCCCCTCCCTGGAGGAGTGTAAACCCTTGTCGCTGGCCCTGCCTATGGACCACAAAGACTGGAAGGACGTCCATCTTACCTTCTCAGCTGGGAAGTTGGAGGCTGATATTGCCGGACGTCAGTTCGGCGAGGACCTCCCTAAGCTGTCTGACTTTCTTTTGTGGAGAGAGTTCGAGGCAAAAGAAAGACTAGCTGCCTCAATGTCTCTTCAGACTACTCTTGAGACGATGGCAAGTGACCCCAAGGTCCATGAAATGTTCATGGTAGTGGCCAAGATTCATCTGGCCACAGTGACGAAGGATCTTTATGGCTTCGTCAAGGCGAGGAGAGCTTGTAGGGAGTTCGTGTTCACCTAGGCTACGGTGAGGCACGAGCCAAGGAAACTAATCTCCTCCAACATTTGGGGCAAAGACCTTTTCCCTACCGAATTGGTCAAAGAAGTTGTTGATAAGGCCGCCTTGGAGAATAGAAACCTTCTCCTGAAGTGGGGCCTGGCTATCAAAAGAAAGTCTTCCCCGGATGAGGGTCCTCAACCAAAGAGGAAGACTATGAGGACTAGGCTACCGTCTCGGCCAGCCAAGCCTCTTAGACAGCAACAGCAACTGCAATTGCCATTGCCTTCAGTGCCCCAGATGGTGGCACAAACCCCGACCACATTTCAGTGGGTACCCCAGGCCGTGTCGACACAGTCCACGGCATTCACCCCAACGCTCGAAGGGCAGTCTACTTCCTTTCGAGCAAAGCCTAGAGGAGCAGTCAGAGGCTCGTCTAGGCGCCCCTCAAGGGGAAGGGGATTCAGGGGTGGTCGCGGTCAGGGAGGCAAGACCTCAGGACGGCAGTCCAAGTGAGATGATGCTGGTAGGAGGGAGACTTCAGAATTTTCGGGATCGGTGGACCTTCGATCCCTGGGCCCACAGCCTACTCAAGAATGGACTGGGCTGGAGCTGGTACAGCACTCCACCCCCGTGCCCTCGGTTTTTCCAACACTCCACCCCCGTTCTGGAGGAGAACGTTCAAGAACTGTTGGAGAAAAAAGTGATCCGAAGGGTGATGTCCATCAAATTCCAAGGGAGGCTGTTTTGTGTTCCCAAAAAAGACTCGGAAAAGCTCAGAGTCATTCTGGACTTGTCGCCACTCAACAAGTTCATAGTGAATTGCAAATTCAAGATGCTAACACTGCAACACATAAGGACCTTACTGCCCAAGAGGGCATATTCCGTCTCTATAGACTTGTCAGACGCCTATTGGCACGTTCCAATCAACCGTCGACTCTCCCCCTACCTAGGGTTCAGGCTACAACGAAGACTATACGCCTTCAGAGCCATGCCATTCGGGCTAAATATAGCCCCAAGGATTTTCACGAAGCTTGCGAGCGTAGCTCTCAAACAATTACGCCTAAAGGGAATTCAGGTAGTAGCCTACCTGGACGACTGGCTGGTGTGGGCAGCATCCGAGACAGAATGCTTGCAAGCTTCCAGTCAAGTGATCCAGTTCCTAGAGTACCTAGACTTCAAGATCAACAGAAAAAAGTCTCGACTTTCTCCATCTCAAAAGTTCCAGTGGCTGGGAATCCACTGGGACCTAATGTCACACCGTTTCTCCATCCCGGCGAAGAAAAGGAAGGAGATAGCGGGTTCTGTCAAGAGACTTCTAGATTCCGAAAGGATATCAAGACGCGAACAGGAGAGGGTACTGGGCTCTCTCCAGTTTGCTTCGGTGACAGACCCAGTGCTAAGAGCACAGCTAAAGGATGCAACCGGAGTTTGGAGAAGTTATGCATCAAACGCGCGAAGAGATCTGAGAAGACCAGTTCCGCTTCGGCTACGTACTCTTCTCAGGCCTTGGTCCCAAGCCAGACATCTAAAGAAGTCGGTTCTTCTCCAGCCACCTCCCCCGTCGGTGACGATTCACTCAGACGCCTCGAAGGAGGGATGGGGAGGTCACTCTCATCGGAAAAAAGTCCAGGGGACTTGGTCCAAGCTATTCAAGACCTTTCACATAAACTTTCTAGAAGCTATGGCAGTGCTCCTTACCTTAAAGAAAGTCTCCCCGCGTCACTCGATCCACATAATGTTGGTGATGGACAGCGAGGTAG
>NC_090744.1:9686827-9689327 GCF_036898095.1 Palaemon carinicauda | reverse complement strand
TTGACTGTGAACCCTTACTGAACGCCAATGATTGTATTTCATTCATTAATTTTTTACTTTATTCATTTTACTAATACAATTCCCATTCATGAAATAAATACGTACGTACTATACCTCCAGTAGATAATGCCTTGACTGCAAACCCTTATTGAATATCAAAAATTCCATTTCTTTCATTCATTTTTATTCATCTCTATTGATTTTCCAAGTACGATTCACATTCATCAAATGAATGCGATTAATATCTCGGTCTTAGACCATTTTGTTTTCATTTTCCATTGAAGAAACGTGACCTAGACTTCTCCTCCTTCAATCAAGCAGTTGGATTGGAGCTTCTCGGAATCAGTTCTCTCACGGTTTAATGACCATCCAACGTTTTGCGATAGGAGACCCATTTGGTTCTCTGTCCTCTGCAAATTCAATCTATCAAGGAAGACTGTACAGGTAAGTTACTTGCTATTTTGGAATGACTTAAACCTTATCAAAAATTGAAGATTTGTATTTTATGATCATTAATTTTGGTTTGATTGTATTACTTTTAATAATAATAATAATAATAATAATAATAATAATAATAATAATAATAATAATAATAATAATAATAATAATAATAATAATAATAATAACAATAATAATAATAATAATAATAATAATAATTATTATTATTATCATTATTATTATTATTATCATTATTATTATTATTATTATTAGATAATAATAATAATAATTAATAATAATAATAATAATAATAATAATAATAATAATAATAATAATAATCTAAAAAATGTATTGTTAAAGCCATCTAAAAAAGATTTTCACTTTTCGTATACTGCTGATTATTTTTTCTTAAATGAATAAATAATTTTGTTTGGAATAATCAATTATCTTGAAATAATCAGGTCTCATAATTTCCTTATAAGCTCAGTCAAAAGTTTTAAATAGTAATATTACATGTTTTTGAACTACCAATGTCAAATCAACGTTCATTTTTTAACCAAATTTCTAAATTACCAAAAATAATAATTGAAAAAAAAAATAGCTCTTTAGAGGAATAACCAAGGTAGTAGGCTCTTTAGCTTCTAGAAAATATCTCTTTGTCTACAGAGATTTGATAGTATGATCAAAATTATCTATCTATATAGTATTTTTAAGGCAATTATAAAATTAAATGAACCTTGGTAGCTTTTTATATATAACAGCAATGTCCATAAACATAAAAAAAATCATGAAAAAAAGAAAATAAGAATAAAATAGTAATAAAAAAAATCGCTGAGTCTTCCCAAGCCAACTTATCTCTTAACTGTAATGGAGTCAATAGAGGAAAATGACAATTTCTTCTGTAATATCCTTTTACAATAGATCCCAAATAGTGGTGGTGATGTTACTGTCAGAGAGAGAGAGAGAGAGAGAGAGAGAGAGAGAGAGAGAGAGAGAGAGAGAGAGAGAGAGAGAGAGAGAGCTCATGTTAAAAGGTTTAAAGGCCTCTCCTAAATGGCTGAGGAAAGAGACAGTAATATTCCCCTAGCAGGCAGGACAATGCCCTTGAGACTGACCATATCACATAAGATCAGATCCCTAGTCCACTCTCCACCCAGGTTGGCACCATGGAGGGCCAGACAAAAGCTACTGATGACTAAGCATGTAAAACTATAGGTTCCTTAGCTCACAGGGTTAGTGAGTTTACAGACAAAAAAAAAAAAAAAAAAAACTAACGAGATTGAGTGGGACTGGAGCTCCAGTGCGGCGCTAACAAGACAGGGACGTTTCCAATAGGCAACGAGAACCAGAAACTTATGAAGGTAAACGAAAAATTACTTGTCTTTTTTTAGAAAAATATTTATCCAAAATGGTAAGAGTTTACTACACCAAGATGTAGGACATTTTCTCTATCTCTATTTGAGTTTAGCACCACACCACACACCTCAATACACCTCCATCGACAGAATCCAGCCGGATATGTGAGCTAAAGACATTGGTAATATACCAGGAAGTCAGTCTGTCAAGACAGACGGAGGTAATATCAGCTGAAGGCTCTTTCTAATAGTAAATCCTCTCAAGACTTGATTGCATCGTTAACGACCCCCAGTGATGGACGCGAGGCAGTACAGTTGGTATTCACTGAATACGTCCTGGTATTCTGGCAGATGCAAATACGCTCGGGAGGAATGTTGGATCAATAGAAACAGTTTATTCGATGATTAGTGGGCTGTGATGTATTCATGTAAAGTGAATGTATTCAGGTAATTTGAATGTTTTCGAGTAATTTGGATGTATTCGAGTAATTTCAATGTATTCAATTGATTTAAAAATATTCGAGTGATATGAATGTATTCGGGTAATTTGAATGTATTTGGGTAATCTAAATGTATTCAAGTGATTTGAAAATATTCAAGTAATTTGAATGTCTTCAAGTATTTTGAATGTATTCGAGTAACCTGAATGTATCAAAACATTTTGAATGTATTCGAGTAATTTCAATATATTCGAATAGTTTAAATGT
>NC_090744.1:9676827-9681827 GCF_036898095.1 Palaemon carinicauda | reverse complement strand
AACTCGTTAGTTTCTCACCCCTGACTGGTGGAGGCCAGACTGGGGCTCGAGTCCCGCTCAAACTCGTTAGTTTCTTCCCTGACTGGTAGACACTAGACTGGGGCTCCAGTCCCGCTCAAACTCGGTAGTTTCTCCCCTGACTGGTGGACGCCAGACTGGGGCTCCAGTCCCGCTCAAACTCGTTAGTTTTTCCCCTGACTGGTTGATGCCAGACTGGGGCTCCAGTCCCGCTCAAACTCGTTAGTTTCTTCCCTGACTGGTGGACGCCAGACTGGGGGCTCCAGTCCCACTCAAACTCGTTAGTTTCTTCCCTGACTGGTGGAGGCCAGACCTGGGGCTCCAGTCCGCTCAAACTCGTTAGTTTCTTCCCTGACTGGTGGACGCTAGACTGGGGCTCCAGTCCCGCTTCAACTCGTTAGTTTCTCCCCTGACTGGTGGACGCCAGACTGGGGCTCCAGTCCCGCTCAAACTCGTTAGTTTCTTCCCTGACTTGTGGACGCCAGACTGGGGCTCCAGTCCTACTCAAACTCGTTAGTTTCTTCCCTGACTGGTGGAGGCCAGACTGGGGCTCCAGTCCCGCTCAACTCGTTAGTTTCTTCCCTGACTGGTGGACGCTAGACTGGGGCTCCAGTCCCGCTTCAACTCGTTAGTTTCTCCCCTGACTGGTGGACACCAGACTGGGGCTCCAGTCCCGCTCAAACTCGTTAGTTTCTCCCCTGACTGGTGGATGCCAGGCTGGGGCTCCAGTCCTGCTCAAACTCGTTAGTTTCTTCCCTGACTGGTGGAGGCCAGACTAGGGTTCGAGTCCCTCTCAAACTCGTTAGTTTCTTCCCTGACTGGTGGACGCTAGACTGGGGCTCCAGTCCAACTCAAACTCGTTAGTTTCTTCCCTGACTGGTGGACGCCAGACTGGGGCTCCAGTCCCGCTCAAACTCGTTAGTTTTTTCCCCTGACTGGTGGATGCCAGACCTGGGGCTCCAGTCCCGCTCAAACTCGTTAGTTTCTTCCCTGACTGGTGGACGCCAGACTGGGGCTCCAGTCCCACTCAAACTCGTTAGTTTCTTCCCTGACTGGTGGAGGCCAGACTGGGGCTCCAGTCCCGCTCAAACTCGTTAGTTTCTTCCCTGACTGGTGGACGCCAGACTGGGGCTCCAGTCCCGCTCAAACCCGTTAGTTTCTCCCCTGACTGGTGGATGCCAGACTGGGGCTCCAGTCCCGCTCAAACTCGTTAGTTTCTCCCCTGACTGGTGGACGCCAGACTGGGGCTCGAGTCCCGCTCAAACTCGTTAGTTTCTCCCCTGACTGGTGGATGCCAGACTGGGGCTCGAGTCCCCGCTCAAACTCGTTAGTTTCTTCCCTGACTGGTGGAGGCCAGACTGGGCTCCAGTCCCGCTCAAACTCGTTAGTTTCTTCCCTGACTGGTGGACGCTAGACTGGGGCTCCAGTCCCGCTCAAACTCGTTAGTTTCTCCACGGACTGGTGGACGCCAGACTGGGGGCTCCAGTCCCGCTCAAACTCGTTAGTTTCTCCCCTGACTGGTGGACGCCAGACTGGGGCTCGAGTCCCGCTCAAACTCGTTAGTTTCTTCCCTGACTGGTGGAGGCCAGACTGGGGTTCGAGTCTCGCTCAAACTCGTTAGTTTCTTTGGTCGCCACTACCTTACCATCATTGTGAGCTAAGAATGGAGCGTTTGGAGGAGCCTATAGGTGTATTGGCTGAGTCATCAGCAGTCATTACCTGGCCCTTCTGGTTCTAGCTTGGGTGGAGAGAGAGGGATTTGGGTGCTGATCATATGTATATATGGTCAGTCTCTAGGGCGTTGTCTTGCTCGTTAGGGCAATATCACTGTCCCTTGCCTCTGCCATTGGTGAGTGGCCTCTGAACTTTTGATATCATTTCATTAAATTAATTGAATATCTTATAGAATTTTTGCTTTTTTCATTCAATTGAACTGATTCCTCTGCTTGTTTTGGACTTTTAAATCAGAACGAATATCATTATTCATTTTGTTTGTTGTTCATCTTGCATTGTTGAAAATAAAAACCTAATTTTAATCGGAAATATTCCGTAAAAATATACTGTTCTGAGCAGTACTTCAGTTAAATACAGACGACCGTAATTTTACTCCTACTTTTTTTATTATCTTCTTATGGGTTGGTGACCGTAATTTCATTCCTTTACGTCAATATATCTGTTTTTTAAAACTGTAAATGTCTGGGCAACATATTATTCCAGGATTTCTACCGTATTTTACGGCTTATTTTTAACAGTGTGGTAAAAAAAAAATTGTGTGTGCATATGTTTGTGTTTGCATATGACGTTAATAACGTAATTCTGTAATTTCCTTTCTTTCATATATATATATATATATATATATATATATATATATATATATATATATATATATATATATATATATATAATATATATATATATATATAATAAATATATATATATATAAATATATATATATATATATATAATATATATTATATATATATATATACTATATAATATATATATATATATATATATATATAAATATATCTGTATATATATATACATATATATTATATGTATATATATAATATTATATATATATATATATATATATATATATATATATATATAATATATATATATATTATAGTATAATATATATATATATATAATATATATATATTATATATATATATATATATATATATATATATATATTAATATATATATATTATATATATATATACATATATATATATATATATATATATTATATATATATATATATATATATATATATAGATATATATATTATATATATATATATATATATATACACACACACGAAAGATCCATTTTAACGTTGTTACTGATCACAAGATATTCTATATTTCTTTTACTATTACTTCTCATATATAGTTGATTTATTTCCTTGTTTCCTCTCCTCACCGGGCTATTTACATTCCGATCCTCCCGGAGAATTCCATCCTCTTCGTAAGTCTAGGTATGCAGATAATTCTAATAGTCAGGCCCTCTCTATCATAAGGATCAATACTACACAGTGTTCTAGAAGTTTTATTCCAGATGTGATCAAGTTGTGAAATGATTTTCCTAATCAGGTAGTTGAATCAGTAGAAGTTCAAAAGTTCAAACTTGCAGCCAATGTTTTATTTTTTTCTTTCTTCTTTTTTTTTTTTTTTTTTTTTTTTTTTTTGGTTGAACAGGCCGACATAAGTCTTTTCCTAGTTTATATAGGAAATTATCTGTTTTAATGTTAATGTTTTTAGAATATTTCAGATTAATTGTTCGTTACTTCTTATATCGTTTACTTCCTTTCCTCAATGGGCTATTTTTTCCCTTGGACTTATAGCATCTTGCTTTTCCAACTGGGGTTGTAGCTTAGCTAGTAATAATAATAATAATAATAATAATAATAATAATAATAATAATAATAATAACAATAATAATAATAAGATACCGTTGAACTTAGAGCACCCTGCCTCTAACTAGTATTATACCTTAGCTAGTAGTTATAAAAAATTAAAATATAGAGATATATAAAGCCAAATATCAATTTGGTTTATATATTTTCCGTGAGATTTTGGATCACTTTAAAGCGAAGCGAAGCAATAAATGAATACCTCGCCATTCATCATCTACTTCACGCTTCATAGTCCTCAGCTATGTAGGTCTGGGGCTTCCAACTCTTCTAGTTCCTTGTGGAACCTAGTTGAAGGTTTGAATAGATTATCTAGTAGTCTATTGGCCTTTGAGGGTCGCAGCTAGAATGAATGGGCAACTCAAGTTGAAGAAAGATGAAAATTGTATCCCGTCAAAATAGGAGAGGTTCGGGCAAGTATTCCACATAAGATTCTCTCTCTCTCTCTCTCTCTCTTCCTTCTCTCTCTCCTCTCTCTCTCTCTCTCTCTCTCTCTCTCTCTCTCTCTCTAAGTTCAGCCAAAGATTATGCTAATATTCAAAGTGTTCAAATTCCTTCCGAAAAAAACTTAGAGGCTGAAAGTTTGGAGAGATATTTTCAGAACTATGGTGTTAAAAGGAAAATCTCCATAGAATTGACATTTATTCAGCAAAACCTACATATCACAGAGACATATATTATTCATACTATAGAGGTACAGAGCAACGCGCATTGAACTTTTGATTTTCCTCTTTTAATCATTAACATTTGACATTTCATTTTAAGACAAGATACTCTTTCTTCTAAGATTCACAGTTATCAAAATTCATGTTTACACTCATGTTCTTATGATCTTATTAAAATTGCAGAGCAGTACTTCATTAGTTACGTTTTTGAAATGCCAAAAGGAATCACAACTATATTGCTATCATCATGAAATTAATTGATTATGATTAAAATAAAAATAAATTCGCCAACAGAGAAAAAAGTGAATTTCATTTATATATCTTTTTTAGTCTAAAATTTTATTTCCAAATCGAACATAGAGATTAAATACATAATACCTAAATGATTATTTGATAAATACTTTATTGATAAAGTAATTAAAGTGGTTAATTCATGGTTTTCCACCTAGGAAAAATTTCATATATTTTTAACTATAAACAAAGCCCCTAACGCCATCTATTAGCATCTTTTCAAAGCTTTGTCGTCTTCGTAAAATGTGGGGGAGGAACGGTGGTAGACATTCGTAATATTTGTCTTTATTACGCCATCATTATTGTATATGAATTATTGTAATTGTGGTAGGAGATTATTTCTTATGATGTTTCATCATATGGATATTCCATGCCTAATATGATGAAAATAAATAATCAATTTTTCACGTAGACTTAAATTTTCCCCCACGCTCATAATGCAGTCGCCCAGCATAGACTAAGTAACACTCAAAACTAACAGCAAAACACGATGAAATATACTTATGTTAACATATAAGTAGTAATTATATTCAAATACCACACAATATTAAAGTTACTTATATAATATTTTCATATGATTTAGGTTATTAAAGTTTACGATTCAT
>NC_090744.1:9670066-9672566 GCF_036898095.1 Palaemon carinicauda | reverse complement strand
ATACCAACTGTACTGCCTCGCGTCCATCACTGGGTGTCGTTAACGAAGCAATCAAGTCTTGAGAGGAATTACTATTGGAAAGAGCCTTCAGCTGATATTACCTCCGTCTGTCTTGACACACTGACGTCTTGGTATATTACCAATGTCTATAGCTCACACATCCGGCTAGATTCTGGTGATGGGGGTGTATTGAGGTGTGTGGTATGATGCTAAACTCAAATAGAGATAGTGAAAATGTCCTACATCTTGGTGTGGTAAACTCTTACCATTTTGGATAAATATTTTTCTCAAAAAAGACAAGTAATTTCTCTTTCACCTTCATAAGTTTCTGGTTCTGGTGGCCTATTGGAAACGCCCCTCCCTTGTTAGCGCCACACTGGAGCTCCAGTCCCACTCAATCTCCTTAGTTTCTTTTTTGTCTGTAAACTCACTATCCCTGTGAGCTAAGGAACTTATAGGTTTACATGCTGAGTCATCAGTATCTTTTGTCTGGCCCTCCATGGTGCCAACCTGGGTGGAGAGTGGCCTAGGGTGCTGATCATATGTAATATGGACAAGGGTACTGTACTGCTTGCTAGGGGAATGTCACTGTCCCTTTCCTCTGCCATTCAGGAGAGGCCTTTAAACCTTTTAACATGAGCTCTCTCTCTCTCTCTCTCTCTCTCTCTCTCTCTCTCTCTCTCTCTCTCTCTCTCTCTCTCTCTCTCTCTCTCTCTCTCTCTCTCTCTCTCTCTCTCTGACAGTAACTTCACCATCACTATTTGGGATCTGTCGTAAAAGGATATTACAGAAGAAATTGTTATTTTCCTCTATTGACTCCATTATAGTTAAGAGATAAGTTGGCTTGGAAAGACTCAGTGATTTTCTTTTATAACTATTTTCTTCTTATTTTTTCTTCTTCATGAATTTTTTTTTATATATTTATGGGTATTGTTGTTATATATGAAAGTTATCAAGGTTCATTTAATTTTATACATGCCTTAAAAATACTATATAGATAGATAATTTTGATCATACTATCAAATCTCTATAGACAAAGAGATACTTTCTAGGAGCTGAAGAGCCTACTACATTGGTTATTCTTCTAAAGAGCTATTTTTTCAATCATTATTTGGGTAATTTAGAAATTAAGCTCAGGAATGAACGTTGATTTGACATTGATAGTTCAAAAACATGTAAAATTACTATTTAAAACTTTTGACGGAGCTTATAAGGAAATTGTGAAACCTGATTATTTCAAGATAATTGATTATTCCAAACAAAATTATTTATTCATTTAAGAAAAATAATCAGCAGTATACGAAAAGTTAAAATCTTCTTTAGATGGCTTTTAACAACACATTTTTTAAATTATTATTATTATTATTATTATTATTATTATTATTATTATTATTATTATTATTATTATTATTATTATCATAATTATTATTATTATTATTATTATCATTATTATTATCTAATAACAACAACAACAATAATAATAATAATAATAATAATAATAATAATAATAATAATAATAATAATAATAATTAATAATTATTATTATTATTATTATTATTATTTTTTTTTTTTTATTATTATTATTATTACTATCATTATTATTATTATTATTATTATTATTATTATTATTATTATTATTATTATTATTATTATCATTATTATTATTTTCATTATTATTAATATTATTATTATTATTATTATTATTATTATTATTATTATTATTATTATTATTATTATTATTATTATTATTATTATTAAAAGTAATAAAATCAAACCAAAATTAATGATCAGAAAATACAAATCTTCAATTTTTGATAAGGTTTAAGTCATTCCAACATAGCAAGAAACTTACCTGTACAGTCTTCCTTGATAGATTGAATTTGCAGAGGACAGAGAACCAAATGGGTCTCCTATTGCTAACGTTGATGGTCAGTAAACCGTGAGAGAACTGATTCCGAGAAGCTTCAATCCAACTGCATGATTGGAGGAGGAGGGGAAGTTTTTGGTCACGTCTCTTCAATGGAAAATGAAAACAAAATGGTCTAAGACCAAGATATTAATTCCATTTATTTGATGAATGTAAATCATACTTTGAAAATGAATAGATATAAATAAAAATGAATGATAGAAATGGAATGTTTGACATTGAATAAGGGTTTACAGTCAAAGGCATTATCTACTGGAGGTATAGTACGTACGTATTCATTTCATGAATGGGAATTGTATTAGTAAAATGAATAAAGTAAAAAATTAATGAATGAAATACAATCATTGGCGTTCAGTAGGGGTTCACAGTCAAAGGTATTATCTACTGGATGTACAGTTGGACACAGGAATTCTAGGTACACCTCTCCCTATACTGGCTGTTTAATCACTCACAGCAAAGTAACGGTAGGACAAGGGGCACTTCTTTGAAGTGAGGTGTGTTAGGGACTCCTGCGTCAGACTCTACCAATGCCACTCTATAACATTATATATAATTTTCAGAATTCCATTTAAA